>NC_057806.1:196287416-196584680 GCF_018294505.1 Triticum aestivum | reverse complement strand
CCCGACGTCCGACTGTGGCATTTCTTTTCAAGCCCTTTCTGTGATGTCGCCCCGATGTCCGACTGTGGCATTTCTTTTCAAGCCCTTTCTGTGACGTTGCCCCGACGTCCGACTGAGGTATTTCTTTTTAAGCCCTTTATGTGGTGTCGCTAAGACGCCCGACTGTGGCATCTTTTTCTTTATATTTATTTGTTCACCTTTGGGGGCGTCGCTTCAGACACCCGATCGGAAATTATTTATGTTCTGTTGGGATTTCAGGCGGACTACCGCTGTTTCCCTTTTACTGACCTTGTTATGATAAATTTGAATGTACATTGGTGAATTTATTCATGACGCATCCATGCATGCATTTGTTATATCTTACGTCCGAACTGTCTTGCGAGTACTTTCAAAGTACTCACTGGCTTGTTGATTTGGCCAGATGCTGACGAAGGCGATTTCATGGATGAAGAGTTCGATAGCGAGTCCGACACTTAGAGGAGTCCCAGTCAGTCTCGTGCGACCCTGGATTTGGTCACTGTTTTATATCCGCTTCCGCTACCAAATAAATTCATCGAGCCTCACCTCGACGCTCGATGAGATGATAGACTTAGAGTCTTGTATTTCTCTCCCCGTTGTGTTTTTCCACCACCGCCCTATCCTCGAGTCAGTAGTATGTCTCCACACCACTGTGTCATGTCCGCCATTATGTATAATTATTGGCGTGCTTGTAATAATTTGGTTGAGCAACCGCAGTTCGACCCTGTAATATATTTTATGCTACTGGCTTATTGTATCAAGAAATTGTCTACCAGTGAGGAGGATTTCTCTCATACTGGACTCAAAAGATTGGTTTCTCAATAAATATTTTTATTGGAAAACCGGTCGTGACAAGCTTGGTACCAGAGCCAGGCTGACTGTAGGAAGCCACTAGGTGCGATCGCTAATTAGTTATTAGCATGATAGAGCTAATTTATATTTTTGCAATTATAGTCATTTTCTGTCAGTCAGCATAAATTTATGATCTGACCCTGCAGAATTTTTTCCCACTTTTGTAGATGGCCGACAACAGCTGCGAGTCCCAGACCTTCGCCAACGTGCCCGATGGGTTCGTCAAGCTTCTTTCCTTCATCGTTCGGGTCGCGATGGGGCCATCCGTACGCCCAGTCTTCACACTCTGCCAGCACCGAGTCAACGACAGTCTGACCATGCACCAGCCCGCGGTGCAGTTCAAGGGAGGGCGTGGTGAGTTACGCCGCTTCCGGTTCATGGGAAGAGCCATGCCTACGGAGAGGCATGCTACGCAGATGGCAGCCCGCGAGGCGATAGCTCGTCTCAGGGATGTCCTTCCCGTGATGAAGACTCGTCGTTACCGTTATCTTCCGTGCCATGTGCCTTACACCTGTCACTACGCATACTCCTGCCCCAGAGGAGAATGAGACGAGGCTTTTGAGATGCTCATTGAGTATCTCCGGGCCTTGGAGGCAGCCTTCGACAACCTGGTGGACGACTTCGTAGCTACCCGCATGGACTCAGTTCACGGCTGTGCTGCCAACAGGAGGGAGCTCCTACCAATCGCACCGCCACTGACTTTTGTCTCGTCATCAGCATCTTTTATGCCTGCTCGTCGCCTACCTTCTACCGAAGAATTCAACCAAGTCATTGCGCCCACTCCAGCGCGCACTGCACCAACCTTCGCGCCCACTCCTGTACGTGTTGCTCCGCCCCTGGCAACCGCTCCGTCCGCTCTGCGCAACACTACACGTATGGAGCCCATTAGCGAGGAGGAAGTCGAGTCCCCAACCTCGCTACGCCTCGCCCTCGGCAGGGCAAAGGAGGTCGTCAACATCTCCGCCTGAGTACGCTTAGCTGCCGTGTATTGTACCGCTTTGTAAGATATGTACATAGGTTGTGAGAAGTAGCCTGTTTGCGCATCATGTAGGATCTGGGGAAGTGCACTAGCCTAAATAACATGTCAGGATTATGTACGCATATCCTGAGTGATGTATTGTATAATTACCGCCCACGTGTAAGATATGTAATGAGCAGTCCTTCTCCGTGCGCAAGTCGATTTGTTTTTCTTAAGTAAGCCGAGTTATTTAATTCTATCTGCCAGCTTTATGCATTTATGGCTTTGTTTTGCGACTCTTTCCGCTTTTCTTATGAGTTTTATAGAAATATATCCCCAGAGTGAAAAATGTCTCGTCCTTGGACACGCTCCATGCCAACTCCACCAGAGGAAAATAATGATACACAACCCAACAACGAGTTCACCCAGGGACAGTCAAGCCAACAGGGCAATGAATCGGCACTTTCACAAATGTGTCGCCTTTATGAGCAGAGTCAGCAACAACATCGGGAGATGATGAACCAAGTCATCAACATGGGAAATCACCATGGACAGTATCAACAGCATTCCAAGTTATCTGAACTACAGAAGACACGTCCTCAAACATTTTCTCACACTGACAAGCCTCTTGAAGCCGAGGACTGGCTTCGAGATATGGAGAGGAAATTAATTATTGCAAAGTGTTCAGATCGAGAAAGTACTATATGCTCCACACTATCTCACAGGAGCAGCCGCATCGTGGTGGGAGAATTTTCTGCACATGCATCCCAACGAAAATAACATAACCTGGGATGATTTCAAGGAAGGTTTCCGTGGTGCACATATTCCTAAGAGTATTATGAAAATCAAGAAGAGAGAATTCGATGACCTCAAACAAAGGAACATGACAGTGTCAGATTACAACAGTCAATTTACGCTATTATCCCGCTACGCCAATGAGGAACGTATGACTGAAATCAAGAAGATGGAGAAATTCCTTGACGGTCTGGCGCCCGCGCTTAAATGCCAACTGGTCGTGCACACTTTTCCTGATTTTAAAACACTGGTGGACAAAGCCATTACTCTGGAAAATGAGAGACGCAGTCTGGAATATATCTGCAAGCGAAAAAGGGACCAGACTAATCACGCTCGTAATCACCGAAGCAAGACAGATTTTCAAAAGGGTGGGACACACAAATTCTCATCCAATGCCTCATGCCCAATCAAGAATTTTCATGCAAGGGACAAGGAATTCACCTATCGCCCCGGCGTTACTTGTTACGCTTGTGGAGAAGAAGGGCACTATGCCAAACAGTGCCCCAAGCCAAGGAGTTCAACCCCAAAGCCGAACAACGGCGGCAACAATTCAGCACCCAAGCGAAACAATTTCAATCCCAACAATAACCACATGAAGGGTCATCTGAACCACGTAACCAAAGAGGAGGCACAAAATGCTCCGGATATCGTACTCGGTACGTTTCCTGTCAACACAATACCTGCAATGGTTTTGTTTGATTCTGGAGCTTCTCACTCTTTCATTTCGAAAAGTTTTGCTTTGCAAAATAAGTTTTCGATACTTCCTTTGGAGAAATCCATGATCATCAAGTCCCCTGGGATTCAGCAAGTTTCTCAGAATTACTGTCAGAATGTGGTCATTGAGTTTGAAGGATTGGAGTTTCACGCAAATCTTATTGTATTGGAAAATAAAGGACTGGATGTCATCCTAGGGATGGATTGGCTAACCACCAATAAAGGTTTCATCGACTGTTTCAACAGGACCGTGATTCTCACACACCACCAAGGGAAGACAATAAGAGTATCATCCAAGGAAGGAAAAAGACCCCAGCAACCGAGATTAAATAAGGTGGACGTTTCTGAGCTAAACAAGGTTCCAGTAGTGTGTGAATTTCCAGATGTATTCCCTGAAGAGCTGCCAGGCATGCCACCAGACCGAGAAATAGAATTCCGCATTGAGCTAGCACCAGGAACCGCCCCCATATACAAGAAACCATACAGAATGGCACCATCCGAGTTGGTCGAGTTGAAGAAGCAAATAAAGGAATTACTGGAAAAAGGATACATTCGAGCCAGCTCCTCACCTTGGGGATCACCAATTTTATTTGCCAAAAAGAAGGATGGAACACTAAGATTGTGTATTGACTATCGAGCACTTAACATGGTCACAGTCAAAAAAAATACCCGATGCCAAGAATAAATGATTTATTTGATCAGCTCGCTCAGGCCAAGGTATTCTCAAAAATTGACTTAAGGTCAGGATACCATCAATTGAAGGTGCGAATGGAAGATATCCCCAAAACAGCCTTCACCTCCAGATATGGACTGTACGAGTTCATAGTGATGCCATTTGGATTAACTAACGCCCCAGCATATTTTGTTCACCTCATGAACAAAGTATTTATGAAGTTTATGGACAAGTTCGTCGTGGTATTCATCGACGATATACTAGTATATTCCAAGACACCAGAAGAGCACGCAGAACATCTCAGGATTGTGCTAGGAGAGCTAAGAAAACACCAATTGTATGCCAAGTTCAGCAAGTGCGAATTTTGGCTAAGACAAGTAGGTTTTCTAGGCCACGTGCTGACTCAAGACGGTATCGCAGTGGACCCAGAGAAAGTTAAGGCCGTACTTGACTGGAAATCACCAGCCAGCGTAACGGACATACGGAGTTTCTTGGGAATGGCAGGATATTACCGCAGATTTATTGAAGGATTTTCCACCATAGCCAAGCCTATGACACAGTTGCTCAAGAAAGATAAGAAGTTTGAGTGGACAGAAGCCTGCGAGAAAAGTTTCCAAGAGCTAAAGCGGAAATTAACAACAGCACCGGTATTAATTGTACCCGACATACACAAGAATTTTGAAGTATATTGTGACGCGTCCAGAAAGGGTCTCGGATGCGTGTTGATGCAAGAAGGCAAGGTTGTCGCCTACGCTTCAAGGCAACTTCGCAAGCATGAGGAAAATTATCCCACTCATGACTTAGAAATGGCAGCAGTTATTCATGCACTCAAGGAATGGAGGCATTTCTTACTTGGGAATCGATGTGAAATATATACGGATCACAAAAGTATCAAATATATTTTCACGCAGCCAGAACTAAATTTACGGCAACGACGCTGGTTGGAATTGGTAAAGGATTATGATGTTGGGATCCATTACCATCCAGGGAAAGCAAATGTAGTGGCCGATGCCCTGAGTCGGAACCCCAGCTCCGATGGAAACTATCTGCACAGCTTGAGGCCCGAATTCCATCAAGAATTTGCCAAGCTCAACTTGATAATGGTAGCAGAAGGCACCATATCAAACTTGGAAATACAACCCAACCTTGTGGAGAAAATTAAAGAAGCTCAGCCCGGTCACCCCAGCATTGAAGGAATTAAAAGAAAGTTGAATATGGGCAAGGCCTCGAAATTCGTCATAGACAATGAAGGAATATTATGGTACGGAGAAAGGCTATGCGTGCCAAACATAGGATTTCGTTACCATGGCTGATTCTGGTGGTCTGCCATCTAGACCCTGGGGTTTGGATTTCAAGCGGAGTTGGCATATCACAAAATGACATGTCGTGCAAACGAGCATAGCCTTCAGAAATGAAGGAGTGAGATGCCCCAGTATCGAATAGAACTGATGCTGGGTGACAATTGACAAGGAGTGTACCAAGAACGACATCTGGATCATCATGAGTGTCTTTAGCTGAGACGTGATGCACACGTCCACGTTCAGTGGGAACTGACTTGACACTGATCATCTTGCGTGATGGCTTAATACAGCCAACAGTCTTCTCGGGCTGGGGTGGAGCATAACTAGTCTGAGAGAAATCACGTGCGTAGTGTCCTGGCTTCCCGCATGTGAAGCAAGTCCCTGAGGTTCGACGTGGACCCGCACTGACAAGCGGTCTACCAGTAGGCAAGGGTGGAACATACGACTGAGCTGGGGAAGGCACCACATAGGATGGCCTCGGTGTATATCCGGAAGGAAGAGCGGAGTTTGGAACCCAAATCCGGCGCTTCTGGGAACTAGAGCCAGAGGAAGATCCCAAATTACGGGTGTGCTTACGAGACTCCTCGTAAGTGAGCTGATCTGTCTCTGCATTGATGGCCTTGTTCACAAGGGCTTGGGATGTATCACAATGATGCAGGTGGAGATCACGGCGCAACTTGGGGTTGAGACCCTTCCGGAACCTAGCTTGCTTCTTGGCGTCCGTGGACACTTCTTCTGTGGCATAGCGAGCGAGGTTCTCAAACTCTCGGCTGTAAGCATCAACAGCCATCTTATTCTGGGTGAAACTACAGAACTCTTCTCTCTTGCGATCAATGAGGGCCTGGGGAATGTGATGCTCGCGAAAAGCCTCAGTGAAATCCTTCCAGGTAGAAATCTGGCCAGCTGGAAGCAAAGCCTCATAGTTCTGCCACCAAAGACTAGCAGGACCTTCCAGGTGGTATATGGCATAAGTGACCTTGTCATCTTCAGCTACGCTCGCGGAATGCAGCTTATGAGTGATGCTACGGAGCCAGTCATCTGCATCGAGTGGCTCGATGGAATGATGAAAGGTAGGTGGGTGCAAGCGAATGAAATCATGAATGGTAGCAGACCCTTTGAACTGATGTGCGGTGTTCTCCTCGATACGTGCCAACAAACGGTTAGACTCACGCTTGTTCCTCTCCATTTCTAACATGAACTCTGCCAACGAAGGCTGGTCGGGAGGATCCTCATCCCTAGCATCTCCATGGTTCTGGCCACGAACAATAGAACTTGATGACATCCTGAGAAACAAAACCCAGGGATGAAATCAACATTAACTATAGACTGTAGAATGTAGGACAAGGAATTAGTATCTCTCGAACTCCTAGGGAAATTCCGGCAGCATAACGGTAGTAAAATGCTCAGAATGAGACATCCTACTAAAAATGGGGTGGTAACATACTCATCATCATCACTCAAGGTTCTGAGATAGTACTAAACAGACTACACCGGAAGTACTCGAAAACTGGGGTATGACTCTGATCAACCAATCCTAAGGGACTACGGAGTAGTAACACGTGATCCTGATAGACGGAAGAGAAGCCTAGTTCCTTAATCCCGTCGGAAAGATAGGACGACTCAGATCAGCAGGTCATGAGGTATAAGGAGTAAAAAGAGCCTTACGTTCCAACCCATAATCAATTCCCTTACATAACTAAAGATTTTCTATACTCAACTTCGACCGGTATGGCTTGGTAATCTTACAGGCAGTCAGGCTCTGATACCAGCGCTGTCAGAACCCCGACTCAATGCCACATCGATCTAGCATGTAACGCCTCATATCACTTTGCGGCCTCACGCACGGTATCCCCACGGGTGTCGCCTTACCTTTGCCCGGGACCGTTTGCGCATTTTGGCACATGTATATGATGGTGTCGCTAGCATCCATATGATAAAGAGCCTGGGCTGACATGGCTAGTCGTAAACCCAAAGTGGCACTAACTTACAGGGACAGGCATCGATGACCCAGCATCGAACGTGTCGGTCATCAACGAGTGAATCCAGGCTGTAGCACTGGGCTAACAGGACTCCGGTGAACCGGGCTGTAGCGGGCTAGCAGGACTCAGGTATTCATCGCGTGACATTTCCCCGAAGGGACAGACACAGGATCGAAGAAGGACACATGCCGGCCTGCCTAAGTGTTCCGGAGCAGTAGCAAGCTACCAGGGCTCAGTGGAAGCACTAGGAGACATTTCCCGGTAAGAGAGGCTACTAAGAATAAACAACTAGATAGTCAGATCCCACACATAGCAATACACATTACACGTACGCATAACATGCAAGTATGTGCTGTACAACATGGCATCACAGCATAACTCAACAATCATATAGATAAAGGCTCAGAAGAGCCATCATAGCATTTATTGCAAACAGGGATCACAAAACCCATCATACAGAGCATACAAGCAACAAGCGGAAGCATTACATGTCTGGGTACAGACATCTACAAATGAAAAAGGCTGAAGAGCCTGACTATCTACAACATTCGATCAAGATCGTAGCTGAGGTACTAGCTACTAGTCGAAGTCCATGAGAACCCTAGTAAGACCGAAGTCTCTGCTGCAAAAACATAAATGAAGCAACATGAGTACAAAGGTACTCAGCAAGACTTACATCAGATCCTATCATACATGCATTTGTATCAAGAGGGTAATGTGGGGTTTAGTTGCAGCAAGCCAGCTTTGACTCTGTGGCTATCCTGTTCTACGACTACCAGAAACTCTGGAGGTGAGACAACGTACACGAGTCCACTAATCACCATACAATACACTACTATGGATCCATCCCCGTCTCCCTACGAGAAGGCCCTCCATAGCACTCACACTTGTCTTGAGCATTTTAGAGTATCCACTTCAGGTTGTCTATGTACCATGTAAGCATCCAAGAAGTCCATAACCGCGGACCCGGCTATTCGAATAGATCATGTTAACCCTGCAGGGGTGTACTTCTTCACACACGCTCTCGCCACTTACCGCCATGTACACGTCATGTATCTCGGCAACCTTCAAGTGGAAGCCTGGCGAGGGTGTCGGCCACGACCTGACTAACCACACCAGACTCTAGTCCAGGTTTGTCGCCTATTCGGGTTCCATCCGCAAGGAGATCCGGCCGGGGTGTCGCTTACGGCCCCAAACGATGTGTACAGGGTTCCCGAGCCCACCATCCGGGTGCCACTCGGTACACCAGGCCACGTGTGCCTAGTCTGTCCCAAGCCCACCCTGTCGGGTGCCACTTGGTAGAAAAATAGCACTACCTACAAACACCAGAAACTAGTTGCGACTCCTGGACAGAGACCAAGTTGGTTAATAAGTCGAGAGGGGTCGAGTTACCGGAACCCAATGTGTGGTAGTATCGAGTCATTGGACAACATACATAGAACTCAGTGCTTAAGGACGGTTTCAGTGAGACAACCCACCATGTACTCCTACATGGCCTCTCACCGCTACCTTTACCAAATCGTGTTCACACACTTCACTCTCAGCATCAGAACATATCGTAACACTCCAATTCATTCCCAATGAATCAGACCTGACACAACTCTAAGCAATAGCAGGCATAGCATGGTAGGAACACATCAGTGGCTTCAATCAACTCCTACACATGCTAGTGGGTTTCAACTATTTACTGTGGCAATGACAGGTCATGCAGAGGAATGGGTTCAACTACCGCAGCACAAAGTAGCAGATGAATCGTTGTTGTCCTAATGCAATAACTGAGAGCAGGAGCGAGAGAGTAGGGTTTTATCGAAATGAACAAGGGGGTTTGCTTGCCTGGTAAATCAACAAGGGAGGCACTGCTTCATAGACAGGTACTCTGGAACAGCTCCGGAGCAGGACCTATCGAGAAGGAACGGTGCCGGCAATCAATACACAAACATATGCAACAATATGATGCATGAACATGGCATGAAGATGTGATGTTGTTTGAGCTAATGCAACTAGTAATCATTTGGTTTGAAGTCCATTTGAACCATAAGCTCAAATGCATCTCCAAAGTAAGCTCTTATATATGCCATAATGTGTTTTCACCTATACAGCAAGTATAAGTTGGTTTGTCATGCATGAAACTAGTACAGATGGAAAGATTGCATTTTTCTGATAATTTTTCATATATAAATTATTTCAATCTGAGCTACGGTTGAATTTCTATGAATTTTTGAAGTTTAAATCAATTTCTGGAATTTCCTGATTAATTTAAATCCAGAAATCATATTATTGCGCCAGCATGACGTCAGCACGACGTCAGCAGTCAACTGCGGCTGGCTGGGGTCAAACCTGACGTGTGGGGTCCACACGTCAGTGACACTGGGGTTAACCCCGAGTCAAACCTGGGCTGATTAGCTTTGACTAAGCCCTGGGGCCCACTGGTCAGCGTCAGTAGGTGGGGATTAGTGCCTAATTAACAAAGCCACGTCAGCCCGCCGGAGTTCTGGCCGGCGGCGACCAATAGCGCGGCGGCGACTCGCCGGACTTGCGCTACAAGCGGCGTTTGGTCGCGCGAAGACCACCGGGGCGTAGCCCGTCGTCGTCCGCAACCAGGGGAGCTGGTGGGGGGCTGCGGGGGCGCCGGAGCTCGCCGGAGCAAAGCTCGCGGCGGCGGCCGGAGCTCGGCGACTTGCGGCCGCGGCGTTGTGGTGCACGGCAGTGGAAGCGGAGGGCTCCTACGGCCTCCTGGCGTCACCAGGAACACGGTGACGCGCGCGGGAGTGGCTGGCTTGGGCTCATGCCACCGTGGCACCATGGCCGGCGGCGAGGAACTCTCGGGCTCGACGGAGCCCGCGGTTGGAGGAAGAAATCGACGTCGGGGAGGGGGAGGTTCGGTGCGGGGGCTCACAGCAAGACCAGCGAGCGCGAGGGCGAGGTCGGGGATGCCCGGTAGCTCCCGAATCGACGGCGAGGATCCACGGCGGCCGGAGGCGAAGTTGGCGACGGCGACGGCTCCACGGGGTGCTCCGTCTTGCGTGGCTCGAGGAGGAGGTAGAGGGGGTAGCGGCAGATCTGGGGAGCGTGTCGGGGAGGCGAGGGGAGGCCGGTGGCCGCGGCAACGGCGAGCGGCGGCGGTGATGGCGCTCGGGTGTGCGAGGGAGAGAGCAGGGGGGAGAGGAGGAGGGCGAGGGAGAGTGCGAGAGAGGTCGGGGCGGCTGCGTGGCGTCTCCCGGGCGTTCAGACGAGGAGGGGAGAGGCAGGCAGGCAGGGAGGCTGGTGGCGTGGCGTGGCGGAGCGCGCGCGCGTCGGGCACGCAGCTGCTTGGCGAGGTGGAGAAGACGACAGAGGAGGAGGCGGGCTGGGCCGCCTGCTGGCTGCTGGGCCGGCCAGGCCACACAGGGAGGAGGCCCAGGTAAGTTTCTCCTCTTTTTCTGTTTTCTAGTTTTTCTGACATTTGTTTTGATTTAATAAAATATTAAATCATTTAATTACCTTATGCCAATTTTTGCAGGAGCTAGCTATAATATTCTAGAGCTCCCCAACAGGTGGCATAATTTTTGGACATATATTAATATATATAACTAATATATTTCCAATGCAAATATTTATCGGATTAATCCAAATGGCCAAAATAAATATCCATGAGCTCCTAAAAATATTGGTTTGATTTTTATCTCTGTCCAATATTTTCAGAGAGCAACATGAGCATTTTCTTGGACCCTTTTGGAGAAATTTTTATTTGGGTCATTTTCAAAAATGATTCTGAGGGTTCCACCAATCCTCATTTCAAATTTAAATGAAATTTAAACATGATGCACAAATGACTAGCTAGTCTAGGTCATACCAGACTAGGGATGTGACAACTCGCCCCCACTTGAAAGAATCTCGTCCCGAGATTCAGGGGTCGACGGAAAGAAAGCGGGGTACTCCAGTCGAAGACGATCTTCTCGCTCCCAAGTAGCTTCTCTCTCGGAATGATGAGACCACTGAACTTTGAGAAACTTGATGTTCTGACGTCGAGTGACACGCTCTGCTTGATCAAGAATGCGAACCGGGTACTCTCGGTATGTGAGGTTATCTTGGAGATCAAGCGTTTCGTGGTCCACTCCGCGGATGGGATCCGAGAAGCAACGCCTGAGTTGAGAGACGTGGAAGACATCATGAACTCGAGAAAGATGTGGGGGTAGTTCCAATTGGTAGGCAACCTCTCCTCGTTTAGCGAGAATGCGAAAAGGACCAATGTAACGAGGAGCCAACTTGCCCTTGATACCGAAACGATGGGTACCCTTCAAAGGAGTAACCCGAAGGTAAGCTTTGTCGCCAACTTCATAAGTCATATCCTTATGATGACGATCATACTGGCTCTTTTGACGAGACTGGGCTGTTTTCAAATTCTCACGAATGATGCGAACTTGCTCTTCTGCCTCCTGGATCATGTCCGGTCCAAAGAATTGTCTTTCACCGGTTTCTGACCAGTTCAAAGGTGTTCGACATCTTCGTCCATAGAGAACCTCAAAAGGAGCTTTCTTGAGGCTGGATTGATAGCTATTGTTATAAGCAAACTCGGCAAAAGGAAGACATTTCTCCCAATCCATACCAAATGAGATAACGCAAGCTCTAAGCATGTCTTCGAGAATTTGATTGACCCGTTCCACCTGACCACTCGACTGAGGGTGGAAAGCGGTACTGAAGGAAAGATGGGTTCCCATGGCAGTTTGGAAACTCTCCCAGAAATGAGAAGTGAAAAGACTGCCACGGTCTGAATTGATCTCTAGTGGAACACCATGAAGTGACACTATTCGAGAAATATATAAGTCAGCAAGCTGACTAGCAGTGATACTCTCTCGAACAGGAAGGAAGTGAGCCACTTTGGAAAGACGATCAACGACTACGAAGATAGCGTTATTCCCTCTCTTGGTCCTGGGAAAGCCGGTGATGAAGTCCATACCAACTTTATCCCATTTCCATTCAGGAATAGCTAAAGGCTGAAGGGTGCCAGCAGGTCTTTGATGCTCTGCCTTAACGCGACGACAAACGTCACATTTAGCAATGAACTCAGCGATTTCTCTCTTCATCCTAGTCCACCAGAACCTCTGGCGTAGGTCCTGATACATCTTAGTACTACCGGGATGAATCGTGAGAGGAGATTCATGCGCCTCCTTAAGAATCAATTGTCGAAGATGTTGCTTCTTGGGAACCACCAAGCGATTCTCAAAGAAAACAACACCACGATCATCCATAGAGAAACATCCACCAACTCCCTTCTTAATGTTTCTCTTGATCCGGGTAATCCCCGTATCATGCTTCTGGGCTTCTATGATAAGATCCACAAGGGTAGGTTTCGCCACCAAGGTAGAAAGGAATCCGTGAGGAGCAATGTGAAGATTAAGCTTACAGAATTCCTCATGGAGAAGTGGTTGGCCTTGCTGCAACATGAGATTGTTGCAATAGGATTTACGGCTTAGAGCATCAGCCATGACATTGGCTTTGCCTGGGGTGTAGGTAATCCCTAGATCATAATCTGTGATCAACTCCAACCAACGTCTTTGCCTAAGGTTCAGATCCGGTTGGGTGAAGATATACTTGAGACTCTGGTGATCGGTGTAGATCTCGCAACGTTTACCAAGAAGGTAATGTCGCCAGGTCTTGAGTGCATAGACTACGGCTGCAAGCTCTAGATCATGTGTAGGATAATTCTCCTCATGTGGATGCAACTGTCGAGATGCATAGGCAATCACATGACGATCCTGCATAAGAATGCAACCTAGTCCCTGTCGTGAGGCGTCGCAGTAGATAATAAAGTCTTTAGTGAAATCCGGTGGCACAAGTATGGGAGCAGAAGTCAGGCGTCTTTTCAGTTCCTGAAAACTGTACTCACACTGTGGGGACCACTCAAACTTTTTATCTTTCTTGAGAAGTTCCGTGAGGGGTTTGGCTACTTTGGAGAAGTTTTCAACAAAGCGGCGACAATAGCTGGCTAGACCAAGGAAACTCCTAACTTGTTTGACTGTTTCAGGTGGAGTCCAATCAAGAACGGCTTGAACTCTCTCGGGATTGACAGCAATGCCCTTACCAGAGATTACGTGGCCTAGGTAGGTCACTTCTGGCAACCAAAATTCACACTTGGAGAACTTGGCATAAAGGCGGTGCTCTCTGAGTTTTTCTAACACAAGTCTAAGATGTTCGGCATGCTCTTCCTCGTTCTTCGAGTAAATAAGAATATCATCGAGGTAAACCACGACGAACTTATCTAAGTACTCCATGAAGATCGAGTTCATCAAGCGGGAGAATGTGGCTGGGGCGTTGGTTAGGCCAAAGGACATGACGGTGTACTCGTACTGGCCATAACGAGTGACAAAAGCTGTCTTGGGAATGTCCCCGTTTCTGATTTTGATTTGGTGGTATCCTAACCTCAAATCCATCTTGGAGAAGACTGAGGATCCAGCGAGCTGATCATACAGGTCGTTGATCCTGGGGAGCGGATACTTGTTCTTTATCGTGACCAAATTAACGGGACGATAATCTACAACCATCCGGTCCGTACCGTCTTTCTTCTTGACAAAGAGGACGGGGCAAGCCCAAGGAGAAGAACTAGGACGGATGAAACCCTTTTGCAAGGACTCATCAAGTTGTTTCTTAAGCTCGGCTAGTTCTAAGGGTGCCATCTTGTAAGGTCTCCTGGAGATTGGAGCTGTTCCTGGGATAAGATCTATGACGAACTCTACATCTCTGTCAGGTGGAACACCTGGCAGTTCCTCTGGAAAGACATCCGGAAAGTCACGGACTACCGGGATATCTTCAAGGTCTGGAAGAGGGCTGGCATTAAGAGAATAGAGCTGACGCTTTGCAACTCTAGTGGAGACGGTGACTATCTTGCCAGATGGGTGTGTAAGCTGAACAGATCTGGTGTAACAATCAATCTTGGCATGATGAGCTGTCATCCAGTCCATACCCAAGATGATGTTAATATCTGAGGACTTGAGGGCTACAAGTGATGCAAGGAATACAAGTCTGTCAACAAGGATTTCATTACCATGGCTTATCCTAGAGGTTTGCCATTTGGATCCAGGAGTTTGGATATTAAGCGGAGTTGGCATATCACAAAATGACATGTCGTGCAAACGAGCATAGCCTTCAGAAATGAAGGAGTGAGATGCTCCAGTATCGAATAGAACTGATGCTGGGTGACAATTGACAAGGAGTGTACCAAGAACGACATCCGGATCATCATGAGCGTCTTTAGCTGAGACGTGATGCACACGTCCACGTTCAGTGGGAACTGACTTGACACTGATCATCTTGCGTGATGGCTTAATACAGCCAACAGTCTTCTCGGGCTGGGGTGGAGCATAACTAGTCTGAGAGCAATCACGTGCATAGTGTCCTGGCTTCCCGCATGTGAAGCAAGTCCCTGAGGTTGGACGTGGACCCGCACTGACAAGCGGTCTACCAGTAGGCCAGGGTGGAACATACGACTGAGCTGGGGAAGGCACCACATAGGATGGCCTCGGTGTATATCCGGAAGGAAGAGCGGAGTTTGGAACCCAAATCCGGCGCTTCTGGGAACTAGAGCCAGAGGAAGATCCCAAATCACGGGTGTGCTTACGAGACTCCTCGTAAGTGAGCTGAGCTGTCTCTGCATTGATGGCCTTGTTCACAAGGGCTTGGAATGTATCACAATGATGCAGGTGGAGATCACGACGCAACTTGGGGTTGAGACCCTTCCGGAACCTAGCTTGCTTCTTGGCGTCCGTGGACACTTCTTCTGTGGCATAGCGGGCGAGGTTCTCAAACTCTCTGCTGTAAGCATCAACAGCCATCTTATTCTGGGTGAAACTACAGAACTCTTCTCTCTTGCGATCAATGAGGGCCTGGGGAATGTGATGCTCGCGAAAAGCCTCAGTGAAATCCTTCCAGGTAGGAATCTGGCCAGCTGGAAGCATAGCCTCATAGTTCTGCCACCAAAGACTAGCAGGACCTTCCAGGTGGTATGTGGCATAAGTGACCTTGTCATCTTCAGCTACGCTCGCGGAACGCAGCTTATGAGTGATGCTACGGAGCCAGTCATCTGCATCGAGTGGCTCGATGGAATGATGAAAGGTAGGTGGGTGCAAGCGAATGAAATCATGAATGGTAGCAGACCCTTTGAACTGATGTGCGGTGTTCTCCTCGATACGTGCCAACAAACGGTTAGACTCACGCTTGTTCCTCTCCATTCTAACATGAACTCTGCCAACGAAGGCTGGTCGGGAGGATCCTCATCCCTAGCATCTCCATGGTTCTGGCCACGAACAATAGAACTTGATGACATCCTGAGAAACGAAACCCAGGGACGAAATCAACATTAACTATAGACTGTAGAATGTAGGACAAGGAATTAGTATCTCTCGAACTCCTAGGGAAATTCCGGCAGCATAACGGCAGTAAAATGCTCAGAATGAGACATCCTACTAAAAATGGGGTGGTAACATACTCATCATCATCACTCAAGGTTCTGAGATCATACCAAACAGACTACACCGGAAATACTCAAAACTGGGGTATGACTCTGATCAACCAATCCTATGGGACTACGGAGTAGTAACACGTGATCCTGATAGATGGAAGAGAAGCCTAGTTCCTTAATCCCGTCGGAAAGATAGGACGACTCAGATCAGAAGGTCATAAGGTATAAGGAGTAAAAAGAGCCTTACGTTCCAACCCACAATCAATTCCCTTACATAACTAAAGATTTTCTATACTCAACTTTGACCAGTTTGGCTTGGTAATCCTACAGGCAATCAAGCTCTGATACCAGCGCTGTCAGGACCCCGACTCAATGCCACATCGATCCAGCATGTAACACCTCATATCACTTTGCGGCCTCACGCACGGTATCCCCACGGGTGTCGCCTTACCTTTGCCCGGGACCGTTTGCACCTTTTGGCACACGTATATGATGGTGTCGCTAGCATCCATATGATAAAGAGCCCGGGCTGACATGGCTAGTCGTAAACCCAAAGTGGCACTAACTTACATGGACAGGCATCCATGACCCAGCATCGAACGTGTCGGTCATCAGCGAGTGAATCCAGGCTGTAGCACTGGGCTAACAGGACTCCGGTGAACCGGGCTGTAGCGGGCTAGCAGGACTCCGGTATTCATCGCGTGACATTTCCCCGAAGGGACAGACACAGGATCGAAGAAGGACACATGCCGGCCAGCCTAAGTGTTCCGGAGCAGTAGCAAGCTACCAGGGCTCAGTGGAAGCACTAGGAGACATTTCCCGGTAAGAGAGGCTACTAAGGATAAACAACTAGATAGTCAGATCCCACACATAGCAATACACATTACACGTACGCATAACATGCAAGTATGTGCTGTACAACATGGCATCACAGCATAACTCAACAACTCATATAGATAAAGGCTCAGAAGAGCCATCATAGCATTATTGCAAACAGGGGTCACAAGACCCATCATACAGAGCATACAAGCAACAAGCGGAAGCATTACATGTCTGAGTACAGACATCTACAAATGAAAAAGGCTGAAGAGCCTGACTATCTACAACATCCGATCAAGATCGTAGCTGAGGTACTAGCTACTAGTCGAAGTCCATGAGAACACTAGTAAGACCGAAGTCTCCGCTGCAAAAACATAAATGAAGCAACATGAGTACAAAGGTACTCAGCAAGACTTACATCAGATCCTATCATACATGCATTTGTATCAAGAGGGTAATGTGGGGTTTAGTTGCAGCAAGCCAGCTTTGACTCTGTGGCTATCCTGTTCTACGACTACCAGAAACTCTGAGGTGAGACAACGTACACGAGTCCACTAATCACCACACAATACACTACTATGGATTCCATCCCCGTCTCCCTACGAGAAGGCCATCCATAGCACTCACACTTGTCTTGAGCATTTTAGAGTATCCACTTCAAGTTGTCTATGTACCATGTAAGCATCCAAGAAGTCCATAACCGCGGACCCGGCTATTCGAATAGATCATGTTAACCCTGCAGGGGTGTACTTCTTCACACACGCTCTCGCCACTTACCGCCATGTACACGTCATGTATCTCGGCAACCTTCAAGCGGAAGCCTGGCGAGGGTGTCGGCCACGACCTGACTAACCACACAAGACTCTAGTCCAGGTTTATCGCCTATTCGGGTTCCATCCGCAAGGAGATCCGGCCGGGGTGTCGCTTACGGCCCCAAACGATGTGTACAGGGTTCCCGAGCCCACCATCCGGGTGCCACTCGGTACACCAGGCCACGTGTGCCTAGTCTGTCCCAAGCCCACCCTGCCGGGTGCCACTTGGTAGAAAAATAGCACTACCTACAAACACCAGAAACTAGTTGCGACTCCTGGACAGAGACCAAGTTGGTTAATAAGTCGAGAGGGGTCGAGTTACCGGAACCCAATGTGTGGTAGTATCGAGTCATTGGACAACATACATAGAACTCAGTGCTTAAGGACGGTTCCAGTGAGACAACCCACCATGTACTCCTACATGGCCTCTCACCGCTACCTTTACCAAATCGTGTTCACACACTTCACTCTCAGCATCAGAACATATCGTAACACTCCAATTCATTCCCAATGAACCAGACCTGACACAACTCTAAGCAATAGCAGGCATAGCATGGTAGGAACACAACAATGGCTTCAATCAACTCCTACACATGCTAGTGGGTTTCAACTATTTACTGTGGCAATGACAGGTCATGCAGAGGAATGGGTTCAACTACCGCAGCACAAAGTAGCAGATGAACCGTTGTTGTCCGAATGCAATAACTGAGAGCAGGAGCGAGAGAGTAGGGTTTTATCGAAATGAACAAGGGGGTTTGCTTGCCTGGTAAATCAACAAGGGAGGCACTGCTTCATAGATAGGTACTCTGGAACAGACTCCGGAGCAGGACCTATCGAGAAGGAACAGTGTCGGCAATCAAAACACAATCATATGCAACAATATGATGCATGAACATGGCATGTAGATGTGATGCTGTTTGAGCTAATGCAACTAGTAATCATTTGGTTTGAAGTCCATTTGAACCAAAGGTTCAAATGCATCTCCAAATTAAGCTCCTATATATGCCATAATGTGTTTTCTCATATTCAGCATGTATAAGTTGGTTTGTCATGCATGAAACTAGTACAGATGGAAAGATTGCATTTTTCTGATAATTTTTCATATATAAATTATTTTAATCTGAGCTACGGTTGAATTGTTATGAATTTTTGAAGTTTAAAACAATTTCTGGAATTTCCTGATTTAATTTAAATCCAGAAATTCATATTATTCGGCCAGCATGACGTCAGCACGACGTCAGCAGTCAACTGCGGCTGGCTGGGGTCAAACCTGACGTGTGGGGGTCCACACGTCAGTGACACTGGGTGTTACCCCGAGTCAAACCTGGGCTCATTAGCTTTGACTAAGCCCTGGGGCCCACTGGTCAGCGTCAGTAGGTGGGGATTAGTGCCTAATTAACAAAGCCACGTCAGCCCGCCGGAGTTCTGGCCGACGGCGACCAATAGCGCTGGCGGCGACTCGCCGGACTTGCGCTACAAGCGGCGTTTGGTCGGCGAAAGACCACCGGGCGTTAGCCCGTCGTCGTCCGCAACCAGGGGAGCTGGTGGGGGGCTGCGGGGCGCCGGAGCTCGCCGGAGCAAAGCTCGCGGTGGCAGGCCGGAGCTTCGGCGATGCGGCCGGAGCGTTATTGGTGCACGGCAGGGAAGAGTGGGTAGGTGCTCCTGTGCTCCTGGCGTCGCCAGGACGACAGGTGACGCGACGCGGAGTGGCTGGCTTGGGCTCATGCCACCGTGGCGCCATGGCCGGCGGCGAGGAACTTACGGGCGCGGTGGTTGAGCTAGCTAGACGGGGCAAACGAGCACGGGGAGGAGGGGGTTCGGTGCGGGGGCTCACAGCGAGACCAGCGAGCGCGAGGGCGAGGTCGGGGATGCCCGGTAGCTCCCGAATCGACGGCGAGGATCCACGGCGGCCGGAGGCGAAGTTGGCGACGGCGACGGCTCCACGGGGTGCTCCGTCTTGCGTGGCTCGACGAGGAGGTAGAGGGGGTCGCGGCGGATCTGGGGAGCGTGTCGGGGAGGCGAGGGGAGGCGGTGGCTACGGTGATGCTCGTCGGCGGCGGCGGTGATTCTCGGGTGAGAGAGAGAGAGAGCAGGGGGAGAGGAGGAGAGCGAGGGAGAGTGCAAGGGTGGGGTGGCGCGTGGCGTCGTCCAGGGCATCAGACGAGGAGGGGAGAGCAGGCAGGCAGGGAGGGAGGTGGCTGGCGCGGTGGCGCGCGCGCGCGCCGGGCACGCTCCCCTCCCTCTGTCGAGGACGAAGACAACAGAGGAGGAGGCGGCCTGGGCCGCCTGCTGGCTGGGCCGGCCTGCTGCTGCTGGGCCAGAGGCGCCAGGCAGAAGCCCAGGTAAGGTTTTCCTGTTTTATTTCTTTTTCTAATTTTCTGACATTTGTTTTGATTTAATAAAATACTAAATCAATTTATTACCTTATGCCAATTTTTGCAGGAGCTAGATATATTATTCCAGAGCTCCTTTATAAATGGCATAATTTTTGGACCATATTTCATATATATAACAATATATATCCAAAGCAAATAATTATCGGATTAATCCAAATGGCCAAAATTAAATATCCATGAGCTCCTAAAAGTATTGGTTTGATTTTTATCTCTGTCCAATATTTTCAGAGGGCAACATGAGCATTTCTTGGACCCTTTTGGAGAAATTTTTATTTGGGTCATTTTAAAAAATGATTCTGAGGGTTCCACCAATCCTCATTTCAAATTTAAATGAAATTTAAACATGATGCACAAATGACTAGCTAGTCTAGGTCATACCAGACTAGGATGTGACACCACCTGGAGGAAACCAAAATGTATTAAGATATTTAGAAAGATTTGGGTGCACAGAATTAGCCGCTCATTGCTTCGCTCATGTCTGAAATCAAAAGTTCATACCTGATGTCTTGGATATAGGATGCATTTTTATTGCGGACTTTATGTCAGACACGGATGATTATGGGTCATCCACAGGTTTGATGAAGCAGAGGCTTCTATCTTTCTGCATTTTTTATGTACTATGTTACACTCAGTCTCGAATTTTCAGTTTCCGGCTCTGGGAACCCAACTAGCCTTCAGTACCGCATACCATCCACAGACTGATGGACAAACAGAACGCGTAAACCAAGTTTTAGAAGACATGCTGAGGCATGTGTCCTCACCTACGGAACCAGTTGGGAAGAAAGCCTGCCATACGCTGAGTTCGCATACAACAATAGCTACCAGGCCAGCCTACAAATGGCACCATTTGAGGCTTTATATGGGCGAAGATGTCGTACCCCGCTAAATTGGTCAGAGACCGGAGACAACCCCATATTCGGGCCAGACCTGCTCAGAGAAGCCGAGGAAAAGGTCAAGCTAATCAGAGACCGACTTAAGACCGCTCAAAGTCGACAGAAGAGTTATTATGATCAGAAACATCGTAGGGTCAGCTTCGAACCCGGTGAGTTCGTATACCTGAGAGTATCCCCTATGAGAGGATTGCAACGATTCAGGATAAAAGGGAAGTTAGCACCAAGATTCATTGGGCCATTTTGCATAGTGGCACGAAGAGGCACTGTAGCCTACCAGCTAGACTTACCCGAGGAATTATCCGATATCCACGACGTGTTCCATGTCTCGCAATTGAGGAAGTACGTACGCAACCCAGAGAAACAAGTATCCCATGAAAACATTGATGTGCAGCCAGACCTCACTTATCGAGAACGTCCCGTAAGAATATTAGAGGAGTCTGAAAGGAGAACCCGACAGAAGGCCATCAAGTTTTTCAAAGTCCAGTGGAGCAATCACACCGACAGTGAAGCAACTTGAGAAAGCGAGGATTTTCTTCGGACTGAGCATCCACACCTATTTAAGGATCAGCTGAAATCTCGGGGACGAGATTTTTCCTAAGGGGGTAGGTGTTGTGACACTCTAAAAATTTTTATTTGGTTTTTATCAAAAAATTTGTGGTTTTTGAGGAGAGGCCTTTTTTAAAAAAAAATCAGAAAAAACCTTCCACTTAAAAACTTCCTTTGCCTTGGCAAGGACTTTTTTTTTCAAACCTTGGTGTTTGATCTTTTGAAACTTCTTCTCTGTTGGTTCCCTCTCAAATTCAAAAAGAAACTCTATGAAAATTTGGGATTTTCATATCTTGGAAACCACCCATGACTTGGCATTTTTGTCCATGGGGTAAAACCCCTCCAAAACCTCCCCTCCTCCTTGTAATCAACCTAAGTTCTCTGTCCCAACTAATCCAAGCAAGTTTTGGATTTTATTCTAATTATTTTTCCTCTCAAATCAATTCTGAAAATTATTTGGAGCCTGAGTGATTTTCAAAGCAAGTACCACTTTGCCTTTGAGTTTTTTCCCAAACCAACTCTCCTGGATAGTCCTTTGTACCCACAACCCAGAACCATCTTGATCCACTCCTCCTCTTTTCAAATTTTTCAAAATTCAGTCTCTGGAAGTTTGGACCAGATTTGCCAAATTTGATGAAATTCATGTCTACACTACTCCAAAAATTCCACCAAAATTCAGGCAGCCTATTTGAGCAATGAGAAGCCACTCCACCAAAAATCAGCTCAAGGAAAAATCCCCAGAGGCCAAATTCATTCTGTCGAACACCTGAGCTGCACTGTTCCTTTGCAAGTTCAGAAAGTTCAGAGATTCAGTTGTTTTCCCTTCGTCAGACTCGGTCACGCGGCCACAGTGCACCCTGGCGCGTTGCACGCAGCCTCTTCTCCCTGGCCAGCACCCCGCATGCACGCTTGGCCGATTCCTGGCGTCGATAGCAACGAGCCTCGCCGGCGTTGGAAGCTTCTGCGGTGGCTGCACCTTCCGTGGCGGCCAACAAGGGCCCGAGCCCTCTCACCATGCCACCCGGCGCCGCCCAACACCCCCTGGCTCTCCGCGTGTCCCTGCCATGCCAGCGCACGCCCGTGGCACCGTCGCCGTGGCCCGGCAAGCACGGAACGTGCTCCCTGCCGCCGACGGGCCGCGCCACCCCCGTTCCGTCGAGCTCGCCCATAGCACCAAATCCCAGCCCGATTAGCACCTAAATGGGACCGGTGGACCTCAACGGCGATGCCCAAGCCCCTAATCCCACTGCCCAAGCACAGCACCGCCGTAATCACTCGCCGGAGACCCCCGTTCACGGCAACCGCCTTGGGCCGCCTATAAAAAGGGCCCCCGAGCTCACCCTCGTGCACGCATCATCACCACTCCTCACCAACGCCACGCCAGCCACTAGGAGGACCTCGAGGAGGTCTCCTCCCCCAACTCCGGCCGCCCCGATCCGCCTCGGCCTCCACCTCGATTCGCTCCGGTGAGGCCATCTTCGGCGCTCTAACCCCGTCTATTACTCCCTCTAGCTACCAGGAGCCTTACCCCCTCTTCAATTTGATCTTCACAGCCCTCTCCGACGAGTCCCTCGACCACCCGAGCCGCCGTCCGCCGGAGCAAAGCTCGCCGTCGACGTGGTACTCGCCGGCGACCACCACCACCACCAACCGACGCGAAATGGCGCCCTGAACTCGGAGGTACCCTCCGATCCCTCTGCCTCGCCGTGGATCGCCGCCGGCGACCACCGCGGCTCTCGGGCGCCGACGAACTTCGTTCCCCCGTTTTGAAAGTTGAAACCTGACGAGTGGGACCCCACCGTCAGCCTCTCTGCCCTTTCTATCGAACCGTTTTCTGGAAGCGCCTTCGGGCAAATGCGCTTTCCCTCTGGGCTGGCGTAGTCCTACCTGGAGCGTTTTCTGTTTTTATAAACTAGCCCCTGGGAAACTTCTGTTTCATTACAGATGAGTCCCTGGACAAAAACCTTTATAACTTTTAAACAGAAAGGTATTTTTGATTGATTCTTTTTCTGTTCTCTTTAAAATTTTGTCTAGTTTTTTATCAGATTTATTTGGAAAATATTTGGAATACTTTTTGTGCACTCCTTGGTATTTACGATAGCGCATATATTTTCTTTATACCGTAGATACCGAAGGAGGTGACGGAGCCGCGAACTTCACCGAGCTAGGCTCCGACTACTCTGAACCAGGCAAGCATGTTTGAACTTTTGATATGATGAGTGTCTTGGCATGTTTTGCATTTAGTTAGTTTCATGGCATGTTGATAAGCATATCGATGAATGTCATTTTATGCGATAATGAGGTATGTGAGTTCGATGATCCATAAGTGGATGGATGTGAGTATGAATGGCCATGTGTTGGCATGAGGATGGGTGAGATGGCAGTGTTGTGGCATGCCAGTCTCATGCCGGACTATGTGACTTCAGTGTCAAACCGTGATCGGTCCAGTTCCTTTCATTTCCTTCCCTGTACTACCACATGTTTTCCGCAAGGAATATGGTTTAGTAAGTTGCAAACCGCTTTTCTGGTACACACCAAAAGGAGAGGCCGTGATGATGGTTCCATGGCCCTGGATTAAAGCCAGTCATCCGGTCAGGGGGCATGGGTGTTTCCGGTTGGGACCGAGAGGGGGGCACCCCTTAGAGCGCGCGTATATAAATTTGATCCCATGCTATTCGAGATTGTGATCTCCCGGTCTCAAAAGTTTTTCTTGGATGATGTCTAGGGTGATTCCTAGCATCGAGAGGTATGATGGGTGTGTACTGGTTAGCTGTGTTTTCTTCCGAAATACCGTAAACGGAACTAGTCCTTCGTGACTACGGAAATCCGTTGGCTGTGGGAATAATTTTGTACAAACTCTGCAGAGTCATATATCCCTCCACGTCATCTATTCCATGTCCAAATTCGTTTTATCTTGTCCTAACAATGACAGTGTTGATGACAGAGACTCCGGTGTTTCGCATGAGTGCTAATTCCGGAAATGATATTCCTGTGGATGGACTAACCCATTTATTCTTATGAATTAAAAGTTTATTATGATTATTATTTATCTTGTCCATAAAAGACCTTTCTGTGATGTCGCCCCGACGTCCGATTGTGGCATTTCTTTTCAAGCCCTTTCTGTGATGTCGCCCCGACGTCCGACTGTGGCATTTCTTTTCAAGCCCTTTCTGTGATGTCGCCCCGACGTCCGACTAAAAGCCCTTTCTGCGATGTCGCCCCGACGTCGACTGTGGCATTGTGTATTTTACTTTCTTTTCAAGCCCTTTCTGTGATGTCGCCCCGACATCCGACTGTGGCATTTCTTTCAAAGCCCTTTCTGTGATGTCGCCCCGACGTCCGACTGTGGCATTTCTTTTAAAAGCCCTTCTGTGATGTCGCCCAGAACGTTCCGACTGTTGGCATTTTCTTTTAAAGCCCTTTCTGTGATGTCGCCCTGACGTCCGACCTGTGGCATTTCTTTTAAAGCCCTTTCTATTGATGTCGCCCCGACGTCTGACTGTGGTATTTCTTTAAAGCCCTTTATGTGGTGTCGCTAAGACGCCCGACTTGGCATCATTTCCTTATATTTATTTATTCACCTTTCGAGGCGTCGCTTCAGACACCCGATCGGAAATTATTTATGTTCTGTTGGGATTTCAGGCGGACTACCGCCGTTTCCCTTTTACTGACCTTGTTATGACAAATTTGCATGTACATTGGTGAATTTATTCATGATGCATCCATGCATGCATTAGTTATATCTTACGTCCGAACTGTCTTGCGAGTACTTTCAAAGTACTCACTGGCTTGTTGATTTGGCCAGATGCTGACGAAGGTGATTTCATGGATGAAGAGTTCGATAGCGAGTTCGACACTTAGAGGAGTCCCAGTCAGTCTCGTGCGACCCTAGATTTGGTCACTGTTTTATATCCGCTTCCGCTACCAAATAAATTCATCGAGCCTCACCTCGACGCTCGATGAGATGATAGACTTAGAGTCTTGTATTTCTCTCCCCGCTGTGTTTTTCCACCACCGCCCTATCCTCGAGTCAGTAGTATGTCTCCACACCACTGTGTCATGTCCGCCATTATGTATAATTATTGGCGTGCTTGTAATAATTTGGTTGAGCAACCGCAGTTCGACCCTGTAATATATTTTATGCTACTGGCTTATTGTATCAAGAAATTGTATACCAGTGAGGAGGATTTCTCTCATACTGGACTCAAAAGATTGGTTTCTCAATAAATATTTTTATTGGAAAACCGGTCGTGACACTTAGCAATTTCACTAAGTGCTGGAGCTGTTTATCTCATGATGCCATATGTTCTTGTTGTTTCCTAGTGATCCGTGCCTATTTTGAGGATGATCAGTAAGGGTGTTTTGTTAATCTTGTGGTGATCTATCCATCCATGTCTTTGTTTGAAATTATGGAGCACCCTAGCTTGAGTCAATCGAGCTCTACTTTTGCTACTTTGTGAATCTAGGCAGATTGTCAACTTGTTTGCAATTTTGCCGTTGATGTTGTAGTTGATCCGTACATGCTATGCTATTGTTCTTACCATGTGTAGCTTGAATTTTGTGCCTTATTGATGGATGTATGCTTGTATTGCCATGACTTGCACCGTAGTGAGTGCATAGAGCTCGTAAACATGCCTACTTGAGTTATATTTTAGCATGTGTCAGTTTTCACTAAGTCTGAAAACTGACTATGTTTTTGCTATGTTCACATGCTTGCAATTGTATTTTCTGATCCCTTTTGGCTCAAGGTCACTAAGGTACTTTTGTTAAGCTCTTTGAGTAGCTTCATGCCATGCTTTACTTTGCCATGTTCAGGTCCTGTAGCATGTAGTTTTGTTGCTCCGAAGAGGGCTACCTGATCTGAAATTCCAGACAAGTGTTCATTTCACTAAGTCTGAGATATGTTTGTCATATGCATTTTTGCCATGCTTGTTTGAACCTGTTAATGGATGAATTGGCCGTAGCTCAGTGCTAGACTTTTGTTAAGCATCTTGTGTGCATCCCTGACATGTATTTTATTGTCATGTTTGAGTGCTGTAGCATGTTCATTTCTTTGCATTTAGATGCCTACTTGCTGTAAATCGCAGACCAGTGTCATTTTTGAATCGCTTGCCATTTCCAAACTGTAACTCCGATTCCGGCGTTCTTTGTATCGTTTTCAAGCGATTTCATCTCATCTTTCCAGTGGAACACTTGTATTTCCAAGTTGAGGCCAGGTTCATGCATTTCCTGTCATATCTTGCATTTTGCATCCCGCATCGCATCCCGCATAGCATATCATCTTTGCATTGTGTTGTTTGAGTTTGCACGTGGTTGATTGTGTCCTTGTTGCTTGGTTGTCTTGTTTGGGTAGAGCCGGGAGACGAGTTCGCTAACGAGGAGCCCATTGAGTTTGCTTTCGAGGATCCAGTCAACTCTGACAACTGTGCAGGCAAGATAATCATACCCTCGTAATCACTACTATCTTTGCTATGCTAGTTTGCTCGCTCTTTTGCTATGCCATTGCTACGATGCCTACCACTTTCTTTCAAGCCTCCTAAATTGCCATGTCAAATCTCTAACCCACCATGTCCTAGCAAACCGTTGATTGGCTATGTTACCGCTTTGCTCAGCCCCTCTTATAGCATTGCTAGTTACAGGTGAAGATTGGAGGCCGTTCCTTGTTGGAACATTTATTTACTTGTTTGGGATATCATTATATTGCTATGGTATCTTAATGCTTCTATATACTTGGTAAAGGGTGGAAGGCTCGGCCTCTCGCCTAGTGTTTTGTTCCACTCTTGCCGCCCTAGTTTCCGTCATATCGGTGTTATGTTCCCGGATTTTGCGTTCCTTATGCGGTTGGGTTATAATGGGAACCCCTTGATAGTTCGCCTTGATTAAAGCTTTTCCAGCAATGCCGAACATTGGTCTTACCATTCGCCACCTAGCCTTTTCTTTCCCTTGGGTTCTGCAGACTCAAGGGTCATCTTATTTTAACCCCGCCGGGCTAGTGCTCCTCTGAGTGTTGGTCCCACCGAGCGATGTCCGGGGCTACCAGGGGCAACTCTGGGCTGGCCTACCCGACGTCTAGCTCATCTGAGTGTGCCCTGAGAAAGAGATATGTGCAGCTCCTATCGGGATTTGTCGGCACATTCGGGCGGTGTTGCTGGTCTTGTTTTAACCTGTCGAAGTGTCTTGAATTACCGAGATACCGAGTCTGATCGGAACGTCTTGGGAGGAGGTCTATTCCTTCGTTGACCGTGAGAGCTTGTCATGGGCTAAGTTGGGACTCCCCTGCAGGGATTGAACTTTCGAAAGCCGTGCCCGCGGTTATGGGCAGATGGGAATTTGTTAATGTCTGGTTGTAGATAACTTGAACCTTAACTTAATTAAAATGAATCAACTGAGTGTGTTACCGTGATGGCCTCTTCTCGGCGGAGTCCGGGAAGTGGACACGGTGTTGGAGTAATGTTTGCGCAGGTTGCTCTCTAGTTTCTCGCTCGCGCTTTGCCTCCTCTTCTCGCTCTCTTTTGCGGATAAGTTAGCCACCATACTTGCTAGTCGCTTGTTGCAGCTCTACCTATATTTTACCTTGCCTTACCTACAAGCTTAAATAGTCTTGATTGCGAGGGTGCGAGATTGCTGAGTCCCTGTGGCTCACAGATTACTGTTACACCAGATGCAGGGCCTGATGATTCCACTCCAGGAGACGCGTATGAGCTCAAGTGGGAGTTCGACGAAGACTCTCAACGTTACTATGTTTCCTTTCCCGATGATCAGTAGTGGTGCCCAGTTGGGGGTGAATGGGACCGTTGTCGCATGTTGGGTTCTCTTTTATTTTGGCGCCGTAGTCGGGCCATGACTGTTTGGATGATGTAATGTTATTTATGTACTTGATTGACGTGGCGAGTGTAAGCCAACTATGTTATCTCCCCTTTATTATTTATATTACATGGGATGTTGTGAAGATTGCCTAACTTGCGACATATGCCTTCAAAGCGACTATGTCTCTAAGTCCTGCCTCGACACGTGGGAGCTATAGTCGCATCGAGGGTGTTACAGCAAGGCCCGTCCCATCCATCGCCGCTCCTCCTCGCTTCAACACGCGCCTCGGCCAGGGATGTGTGCGGTGCCATGTAGGTAGGCAGGAGGGCTGAGTTAGCATGGTGGTGGAGCCTTCACGATGATCTGCATGCCGTCACGCAGGCGCTTGATGAGTTGGCCTAGGAGCTGCATGTTGCCATGCAGGTTCCCGCCCAGCTGGTTGGGCTGGCAGCTGCATGTGAACGGTGGTGGAAGCTTGGTTGACGTGGGCTTGGCGGTGGCCTTGCCGGCGTCTTTGGCGAGGGCCTTGCCGGGTGGCCTGACAAGGGTCTCGCCGTGGCATGTTGTCGTCCCCGGCAAGGATCTTGCCGGGGGTCTGGTGGCCTTCCTCGGCAAGGATCTTGCCAAGAATCGTCATCTTCTAATCTGATCTTGAATATATCTTCACAAAGATCCGCATGCCACCATAGGGGTGCCTTCCCGAGCCCTGGCCCCACGCTAATGATGGCACCGGGGGCCGTGAGCTCAAGGGTAGCTTGCTCTGTTGGTGCGGGGCGAGCTGTCACGGCAAGAGTCTTGCTGGGGCCACTGAGGCCACCCAGCAAGGGTCTTGTCGGGGGAACTTGCTTCGTCCCTCTACTCTTTGTGGTCTTGGCCTTGGTGTTGCTTTGATTGTCTTGGGCTTCGATCTTACCTTGGCTCGCCTCCCTCATTCTACTTGGTGTGGCCGTGGACGCGGCTCTGACTGCCCGTGCACAGGTAAAGGGGCACAAAGATGCGCCCCTATTTTTGTACAACGACAGGAGCCCCCGGGCCTGGGCCACACATAAGCGCAACACGTTCTTGGGCCAGGCACAAAACGGTGCGTGGGTAGGTGGGGCGGTTTTTACCGTGGTAAGATTCTTCGCGCGCTCCGCCTATCACGACCCGCGTGCGTGGCGCGGCATGGAGGGGTGTGCATGACGTGGGCGGCATGCATAGGGCGGTTTTCACACACATGCATTACTTCGCAGTAAAGAGCCGGCTCGCGTCTTCCCCATAAAAAGAGTGAGGTGTGGAGGCGCGACTCATTTACTGAGCGGGGTCAGGGTGCAGTCTTCCAGGCATCCACTCCCCAAGATCACGGGGTGGGGAGAGGTCACCTCACCCGTCCCCTAAGTTCTGCACGTCTGCCACGCGTCTTTCATGCGCTTGTGGTGGCAAACAGTGGAGGCGAGAAACCGGGCCGCCGCTGGTTGGGGCGGCGGGTCGGTCCTGATTCCCAGCGCCTCCAGTGTCTGGATTGGCCGAGTAGGGCAGCCGAGCCTCAACCCCGTTCCTTTATAAGGAAGAGGAGGGGGGGAATGGCACCCCGCATTCTTCCATCTTCTATCTCCCTCTGCTTCTGCCCCTTCCTCTCATCCGTCATGGAGAAAGGGAATCCTGGTCCTTCGACGGTGGCGGCGAGGGTCGCCGTTCGGCAGCGCGTCCCTCCCCCTTCTGAACCCGTGGTGGTGGAACCTACTGCGAGGGGAAGGGGGAGGGGGCGAGGCCGTAGCGCTCGGGGAAGAGGAGGATGGGGCGATGCGCCGGCCTCACCCCTGCCAATGATGCACTTCCCGATGGGAGGCCACGTTGAAGACCAGCCTTACGAGTTCTTCATCAGGCTCCGCCGGCCCCCGCATCGTCGCCTTCGTCTCCCCACTCCGTTTGCTCGGGTGATGGAGCATGCCCCGCCCCAGACCCTCAGGTTGCACATGAGGGGCTGCGGGAACGGGGGCACACGGGTTGACGTCGACTTCCCGGCTCCTCGAGTTATGTATCTCCGCCGTGGATGGAAGACGTTCGCCCGCATCCACAGCCTGACGGCGGGGCTCGTCCTCTACTTCAAGTTAATGGAGAAAAGCCTGCTCTCCGTCAAGGTCTTCGGAGATTTTGGAACTTGTTTGAAATGCTGCGTGGAGAGCTCCTCTGATGGAGATTCTGACGATGGATGCTCATCCTCGAGCGAGAGAGATGAGGAGGACAGCGGGGCGGACAGCGGGGACGAGTCCGACTAGGCGTCGGACGCCCCGTGTGAGGGAGTCCAGGATTAGGGCGTCTCCGGACAGCCGGACTCTATCCTTTGGCTGGACTGTTGGACTATGAAGATACAAGATTGAAGACTTCGTCTCGTGTCCGGATGGGACTCTACTTCGCATGGAAGGCAAGCTAGGCAATACAGATATGCATATCTCCTCCTTTGTAACTGACCTTGTGTAACCCTAGCCCCCTCCGATGTCTATATAAACTGGAGGGTTTTAGTCCGTAGGACAACAGACAATCATACCATAGGCTAGCTTTACGGTTTAGCCTCTCTGATCTCGTGGTAGATCAACTCTTGTAGTACTCATATCATCAAGAATAAATCAAGCAGGATGTAGGGTTTTACCTCCATCAAGAGGGTCCGAACCTGGGTAAAACATCGTGTCCCCTGCCTCCTGTAACCATCCGCCTTAGACGCACAGTTCGGGACCCCCTACCTGAGATCCGCCGGTTTTGACACCGACATTGGTGCTTTCATTGAGAGTTCCTCTATGTCGTCATCATCAGGCTTGATGGCTCCTTCGATCATCTTTAGCGATGCAGTCCAGGGTGAGAGTTTTCTCCCCAGACAGATTTTTGTATTTGGCGGCTTTGCACTGCGGGCCAATTCACTTGGCCATCTGGAGCAGATTGAAAGCTACGCCCCTGGCCATCAGGTCAGGTTTGGAAGCTTAAACTACACGGCTAATATCCGTGGAGACTTGATCTCCGACGGATTCGAGCCCCTGCCGAGTGCGCCGCACTGTTACGATGGGCATGATTTAGGACTGCCGCCGAATAGTGTCCTGGAGGCCGCACCCGCATCCGCTCCGACCTTTAATTCGGAGCCAACTGCGCGGACCGAGGGCGGGTGGCTAGACCCCGCCGCGGAGGCTGCAGCCTCAACGGTGATCGAGCCGAACACCAACCTTATCCTTCGAGAGGGTCGTGACTCCACATTGCCGGACTCTCCTCTGAACTCTGAACCATCCGCGCCCCTGCCAATCGAATCCGATTGGGCGCTGATCATGGAGTTCACTGCCACGGATATCTTTCAGCACTCGCTCTTTGGCGACATACTAAATTCACTAAGGTCTCTCTCTTTGTCAAGAGAGTCCTGGCCGGATTATGACCGGCGGGATTGGGATGTGGACGACGAGGAAATTCGACGCCCACCCACCACCCACTTCATAGCCACTATCGATGATCTGACCGACATGCTCGACTTCGACTCCGAAGACATCGATGATATGGACGACGATATAGGAGATGAACAGGAACCAGTGCCTACAAGGCACTGGACAACCACCTCATCCTACGATGTATACATGGTGGACACACCCAAAGGAAAACAAGGAGGAATGGGAGGACGCAACGAAGGATCTTTCCTTCGAAAAGCAGTCAAAGCGGCGGCGTAAGCGCCGCTCTAAACCCCACCTTGACAGAAATAGCGGTCATATAGACCCAGCCACAGAGTAGGGCGAGCCGGCGGACGATGAACATGGCATCGAGCAACCGTCCGAACAAGGCAACTTGGATAACCAAACCGAACAACCCGTCCCCGGCGAAGATAACAGTCCGGATGACCTAACGCCGGACAAGTTCCTGGAGCAGAAGAACCTCCATAAAAGGCTCGTCGCCACTGCGCGTAGCGTGAAAAAGCAGAAGCGGAAGCTCAAGACTGCGGAAGATGCACTCAGAATTAAATGGAACAAGGTACTCAACACCGCAGACAAATATGGCGGCAGTCGCCACACAAAGAGCTACCCGAAGCGAAAGCTACTGCCCGAATTTGATGAGGAGGCCTTAGAGCCCCCGCAATCAAAAAACAAAGCATACATCCGGTCGGATAGACGACCTCATGGCCAACATAGAGCGGCAAATGGCGCCGCACACAAGCCAACACGTGATCCACATGAGGACTCGCATCAAAAAGATGTCCCAACCAGATCTATCTATGGGCCAAGAAAGCACGCTTTAGGAAGCAATGCAACACAACAAATATCCGAATAACACGACACACCCAAATACAAGGGTGTCGCACACCCCCTATGTTTCACTGATGAGGTGCTGGACCATGAATTTCCAGTGGGGTTCAAACCCGTAACCATAGAGGCATATGACGGAACGACAGACCCGGGGGTCTGGATTGAGGATTATATCCTTGATATCCACATGGCTAGAGGAGATGACCTCCATGCCATCAAATACTTACCCCTCAAGCTCAAAGGGCCAGCCCGGCATTGGCTTAAAGGCCTTCCCGAAAACACCATTGGAAGTTGGGAAGAGCTCGAGGACGCTTTTCGGGCAAATTTTCAAGGGACCTATGTCCGACCACCTGATGCAGACGATTTAAGTCATATAACTCAACAACCCGGAGAGTCAGCCCAGAAGCTCTGGAACAGATTTCTTACTAAAAAGAACCAAATAGTCGGCTGTCCGGACGCCGAAGCCTTAACAGCTTTCAAACATAGCGTTCGAGACGAATGGCTCGCCAGAAACCTCGGCCAAGAAAAGCCAAGAACAATGGACGCATTAACAAGCCTCATGACCCGCTTTTGCGCGAACGAGGACAGCTGGTTGGCAAGATGATGTACCAGCGACCCAAGTACATCCGAAGTCAGGGATGGAAACGAGAAGCGACGATGCAGCAAAGACCAGCGCCGGAATAAGGGGAACAGCCCGAAGAGCATAGCAGTTAACGCCGGATTCAAAAGCTCTCGGCAGGGTCAGCAAAAGCTGCCCCTCAAAGATAACAGGGACGAACTGTCTAACCTAAACAAAATCCTGGACAAGATATGTCAAATCCACAGCACCCCTGGGAAGCCTGCAAATCGTACCCACAAAGAATGTTGGGTCTTCAAGCAATCCAGCAAACTCAACGCCGAACACAAGGGGCTGGATACACCAAGTGAAGACGATGAAGAACCCCACAAACAAAGCACTGGGGAACAAAAGAAATTCCCACAAGAAGTCAAAATAGTAAACGTATTACACGTGACAAAAGGGAGAAACGAAGTGGCGCCCACAGAGATACGTGCCATGCGGCCTATCACAAAGGAGTTTCGCCACTGGTTGTCAAAACCGATCACCTTCGACCATCAGTATTACTCCGGAAGTATCCAGCACACAGGCTGGGCTGCCTTGGTATTAGACCCGATAATCGATGGATACCACTTTATGCGAGTCCTGATGGACGGTGGTAGCAGTTTAAACCTGATATATCAGGACACAGTTCGGAAAATGGGGATGGACCCAAAAAACATTAGCCATATCAATATCTCCTTTAAAGGAGCAACGACAGGCCCAGGGGCTCATTGCACGGGCTCCCTCTTACTAGAAGTTACGTTTGGTTCGCCCGATAACTTCCGTAGCGAAAAGCTGACCTTCCACATCACTCCATTTAAAAGTGGTTATCAAGCACTACTGGGACGCGAAGCTTTCGCACGCATTAACGCAATACCGCACTATGCGTCTCTCACGCTTAAGATGCCCAATCCACAGGGCATCATTTCAGTAAAGGGAAACATTGAGCGCTCCTTGCGCGCGGAAGACTGTGCGGCCGCCTTGACAGCCACACACTAAACTGCCCCACCAACCAGAGTGCATAATAGGTCGTTGAGACCACGGACACGGCTGGATGAGTCCGGTGTAACTATATAATTACTAACGGTTTGATGGTTATACATCCCTATACAAGGGGCTCCGCACATGTAAACAAGCAGCAATAATACTCAATTCTTCCCACCTTGAATCATACTTCGTTCTTTTTTATTATAACATACATTTTGCACGACTGCTCTTTCAACTAAGTTCGTCTCTTTTTCAGATGAACACCATGCTACACCCATCCAGGATACGGCACAACGGAGACACAGGCGCTGACGTGCAGCAGAGACCCGTTCCAAGGATTCTTTTCAGATTAAGACCATGCGTAAACCTTTTTTTTACTATCTCTTGTTGATACACATCCCCCGGATTATCAGTATAACCGAGAAGGGGGCTGACGCCTTGGCATGTGGCCACGTCAGAATATTGCACGTACCTGGACACCAGGGGCTTCTTACAAAGGGCACTGTTTAGGCCCGGTTTACGCCATAAAGACCGAATACCTTAGGGAGTGTTCGACGTCGCGAGTTTGGCCTTATATGCATCAGCTCCGAATCATGTCTTTGGTCAAATGTTGGGTTTGCCCGGCTCCTGTGTTTTGCTGCCTTATGTTCCGCTCTATCGGCTAAGGCGGCACCGGGAGAACTACTACGATTGTGCCCTGGTTCATCCGGACGAGCACCTTAGTAGAGAAAGCCGTAAACTGACTATCATGATATAGCGCAAGACTCGTCAACCACTCGATGACCCATCGGAATCTTAGAATTCCTTCGCCTTAACGAAGGGCCATTTCTCGGCCGGGCAAGTACGCACCTCGAATTCGGACGAGTGCGGAGCCACCAGGGGCTATATAGTAGCCCCACTGTCAAACTCTTATGGCTAAGTGAAAGTGTTAAACCATTATAGTCCGGTTGCCTAGTTCGCTGCACTATCACCTCCTTATTAGGACCAAGACATTGGATTAAGTGTGAATACGCGTCTTCTGCGAACACCACCGCATTATATGCGTGGCGGCTGAAGCCGACGACTGCAATATTTCAGGTTATACACATGTATACATAAACGGCCGCACAGAAGGCATCACAATACATTCAGGCACAAGTATAAATACAGCCTTGATAAATTCAATAAAAATATTGTTTTTACAATGGGAATACATGTCATACAAACATAATATTCTTCGAGCACTGGGCCTCTATCAAACCTGGGCCTCTATCAAACTCGGTGACAACTAGAGTCTCAGGGGCTACTATCTACACAGGGCACACCTAAAAATGTGCGGTACTATTACAAAGGTATATCATTTTACGTACCTCAAAGCCCGTTAGTAGACACATAAGGGCGTCATGCAACCTGCTTTCGGCGGACGAAAGCCTTTCCATCACCGTACTCATTAACGTACGGTGTTCTTCCGAGATGGTCGCTCGCTTCAACAGATCCCTCAGTGTGTCCGACCGCATACCAGACGGCGCCGGACTCTCTTGTTCGCCCTCTTCAAGAGCCGGATGCTGGGGACTTCGGGTGACTATAGGATTATCTTCTGGCCTCACCGGATCCGAAGAGGCCCTCCGCGACGACACTTCAAGGTCGCCTGCTTCTTGAGCGGGGGAGTCCGGGGGAGGCATTTCACTCTCCATCATCTCTAGAAGAAGGTCCCCTGAAGACGAGCTCAGTTGAGAAGGGCTAAGATCCGAACTACAAGATAAACGCTTCGATTATCTTCCTCAGAAAGTAGGTAGAATATCTTTACTATTAAGTATTTTTTGATCACTTACGGCTCGTTAGAGGGCTGATCCCCGCGCAGACTTTGTGCGGCAGGAGCACCCCCCAAGGCAGGACCCTATGTTGGGGACTTCTTCTCCCGTTTGGAAGCCTTGGTTTCCGGATCTTCAAAGGCAGTCCGCTTCCTTCCTCGGAGCGAGAGAAGGTCAGAATCTTCCCCATGGTTATCCTCCCTCATGGAGGCGCTTATTCCCTCAGTTGGAATTGGTAGCTATGGGGGCCCGCTTTCGCCCTCATTATTCCCTCCTTTTTCTTCCTCTGAGGGCTCCGGGAAAGGTGCTAGCTCGAGCATCTTCTCCAGTACCGTATTGTCCAAACCCTCGGGAAGGGGGGCCGAACACCGAAGCATCTTCGCCTTTGTTAGCCAGTCCTAGTCGAAGAGCGATTTCTCAGAATGATGTCATGATAAATGAGACGGTGTGTTCAGCTAGAGGATTACTTACCTGGTCGGCGGTGCGGTTGCTGCTCAAGCCCACATCCTCGGTAGTATCCGGACACTCTATTTGAGTTCCAAAGAATTATTTATACATCTCCTCGTGCGTCAGGCCGAGGAAATTCTGAATAGCGCACGGTCCTTCTGGGTTAAATTCCACAAGCGGAGGGGCCGGCGTTTGCAAGGCTGGACTCGACGAACCAGCATGACTTGCATTACCATAACCAAACTAAAATCTCTCTCAAAGAGATCCCAGATGCGGCTCTGCAATATGGGCACATCCTTGGCTGGAACCCAGCTCAGCCCTCTGCTGATCCATGACATCAGTTGTGGTGGAGGGCCCGAGCGAAAGGCGGGGGAAGCTACCCACTTGGCACTTCTGGGAGCGGTGATGTAGAACCACTCCCGTTGCCATAATCCGGACACCTCTGGAAATGAACCTTTTGGCCACGGAGCTCCTGCAAGCTTGCTCATTAATGTGCCTCTGCACGCTGCATACTGCCCTTCGACCATCTTCGGCTTCACATCAAAGGTCTTGAGCCACAGGCCGAAGTGAGGGGTAATGCGGAGGAAGGCCTCACATACGACAATAAATGCCAAGATGTGGAGAAAGGAATCTGGGGCTAGATCATGGAAATCAAGCCCATAATATAACATGAAACCCCTCACGAAGGGATCCAGAGTGAGGCCTAGTCCTGGGAGGAAGTGGGAGATGAACACGACGTCTTCATTGGGTTTAGGAGTAGGGACGACCTGCCCTCAGGCGAGCAGCCGATGTGAGACTTCGGCGGTCAGGTATCTTGCCTCCCTCAACTTCTTGATATCCTCTTCCATGATGGAGGAGGGCATCCAACGGCCCTGGAGGCTGGATCCGGACATGATTGAAGATCCGAAGCACCTGACCTAGGCTTTGAGTGTTAGAACTCGAGGAGGGGGAGGGATTCGATTGAGCACGGGAGGAAAAAAGTAAAAGCCTTGTCCCTTTATAAAGAGGGTGAATATCAAGCGTCCTCCCCGTGGCCGTTTGGGACTTGCCTAAAATCTAGGAGTCATAGGCACGGTTGGGTTACCCACGCTCATATTTATGAGGATCCCGTAATAAGGGGAACACGATCTCTGCTTTGACAAGACGTGTCAAGAAACTGCCTTGCATTATGTGCGGGGCTAGATAGAGAAAAACGGTTCGAATAATCGTCGAGCCATGGCATGATGTCATGTTGCCTAAAAATGTCAGAAGATTAGATTTATGGAAATATTATTCTCTCTGCGGTGGTATGTGGAACTTATTTTGTAGCATCGAACACTATCCTTTATTTAAACTCTTCTGTGGTGTATCCGGAGGAGGAACCCGCCTTGCAATGCCGAAGACAACACTGCGCGCCGGACTCATCGTCATTGAAGCCTGGTTCAGGGGCTACTGAGGGAGTTCGGGATTAGGGGGTCTCCGGACAGCCGAACTCTATCCTTTGGCTGGACTGTTGGACTATGAAGATACAAGATTGAAGACTTCATCTCGTGTCCGGATGGGACTCTACTTGGCGTGGAAGGCAAGCTAGGCAATACGGATATGCATATCTCCTCCTTTGTAACCGACCTTGTGTAACCCTAGCCCCCTCCAGTGTCTATATAAACCGGAGGTTTTAGTCCGTAGGATAACAGACAATCATACCATAGGCTAATTTTAGGGTTTAGCCCCTCCGATCTCATGGTAGATCAACTCTTGTAATACCCATATCATCAAGAATAAATCAAGCAAGACGTAGGGTTTTACCTCCATCAAGAGGGCCCGAACCTGGGTAAAACATCGTGTCCCCTGCCTCCTGTTACCATCCGCCTTAGACGCACTGTTCGGGACCCCCTACCCGAGATCCGCCGATTTTGACACCGACACCGCGGCTAGGCGGGTGCGGTAGCAGCAGCATCTGCACCTGGCCGCTCCTCTGGCAGAAGCTGGCCGGGGGTAGGGCCAGCTCCTTGAACCTTGCGGGGCTGTCTCCTTGGGCGGCTGGCGTCGGGAGGCTGTGGAAGAGGAAGAGGGTGGGCGGCAAGGCCGTCAACTCGGAGTACGTGGGCATCGACGCCGTCATCGCGTATTTCTGGTCCTGCCGCCTCGTCTTCCAGCTCCTATCCCGGCACCGTCATCACCGGACCGCCCGTGGGTGGCCACCGGGATGTTCTCTTGGTGCTTTCTGCTGCTCGTAGCTCGCCTAGGCGCCCCTATTCCCCTTTCGCCTCCTTGACCTGCCTCCCGAGGAGAGGGACAAGAAAGGGATTACGGGCATCTTACCTCTTTTTAGTTTGTAAGCCTGCGGGCCTTTGTTAAATTTAGAACTTGTAATCCCCTTGCTCATGTTTTTTATTTTGCACGAATTGTACCTGTATGGGATGTTTTTAATGAAAAAGGGATGCTTGCTGGGTTTTTTGTTCGCGGGTAAATCCCGCGACAAGGAGGGAATCCTTGTTATTGTTTTAAGATAAACGTTTTTCGCCCGGCAACAGGCCTTGCCCCCCCCACTCCACTCGACCGTTCTCGCACTCTTGGTGGAGGCAGGGATGAAGTGGGCTTTAGGCTCCTCGTCCCACCTCCTTGCCGCCGCAGCTACGAGCAAATCCGGACCCAGGAAATAATCCCTAGGTATAGGAAAAAAGGGGAGCACGGCAGCCTTGAGATAAAAACGAGGTTTCACATGCCCCAGTCCGGTTCTGAAATGCATGACAGAAGATAAAAGACTTATCTGGATCCGCAGTCCTTGGCAATCTCATCTTGCCGTGGTTGGATCCTTGTGCTTGCAGCCCCAGGCAACTCTGGCTTGCCGGGGTCGGGGCGCCGGTACGTTTCCTTCTTTCTGAGTAGCTCAGCAGAAGTGCTCATGTGCCCTGCGAACCAAAGGAGGACAGAAAACAAACAGACAGATGCGCACTCGACCTCTAGGCTAGGGGTTAGTCGCCGCTAAGCACTATCAACCCTAACCAAGGAAGAGACTCGACCTAGCATGCATACTATAACTTAGGGCACCAGCGCTTCATTTATTTATGCTCAGGGTCTGCGCCTGGCTTTGTACAAAGGGTCACATGCCTTGTCGGCAAAGCTTGTACAAAAGGTGGCTTGCCGGGAGGCCCGGCAAGCCGCGCCTTATGGGTAAAACTTGCGAAGATGCTCAATGTTCCAGGAGTTGCTCACTGGGACGACATCCTCGGTCTCCAGGCGGATTGTGCCAGGCCTGGTGACTCGCATTACCCGATAAGGGCCTTCCCACTTCGGCGTCAACTTGTTGGAATTCTTGGCCGACTGAATGCGCCGAAGAACAAGGTTGCCTTCCTCAAGGCTTCGGGCATGAACCTTGCGGCTATGATAGCAGCGCAAGGCTTGCTAGTAGCGTGCCGCTCTCACAGCCGCCCGAAGACGATCTTCCTCAAGGAGCGTCGCATCATCTTGGCGCAACGGCTCTTGCTCAAGCTCATCATAAGCGAGCACTCGAGGTGACCCGTATATGAGTTCCATGGGGAGAACTTCTTCTGCCCCGTATACCAGGGCAAAAGGTGTCTGGCCGGTGGCTCGATTGGGCGTCGTCCTGATCGACCAAAGAACCGCTGGCAACTCATCAATCCAGCGCCTTCCACTCTTGTGCAGCTTGTGAAAGGTCTTCGTTCTCAGGCCTCGCAACACTTCAGCATTTTCCCTCTCCGATTGGCCGTTGCTTCGTGGATGTGCCACGGAAGCAAAATAGACCTTGCTACCGAGGTCTTGGATGTACTGCATGAAGGTGTGGCTTGTGAACTGCGTGCCGTTGTCAGTGATGACTCTGTTTGGCACACCAAAACGGCAGATCAATCCTTTGAAGAACTTGACGGCTGACTGAGCAGTCACCTTCCTCACTGCTTCCACTTCCGACCACTTTGTGAACTTGTCGATTGCAACGTACAAGTACTCAAAGCCCCCGACATCGCGGGGGAAAGGGCCAAGTATATCGAGCCCCTAGACCGAGAATGGCCAGGAGAGAGGGATTGTTTGAAGGGCTGGAGCCGGCTGATGAAGCTTCTTTGAATGGAACTGGCACGCTTCACACTTGGTTACTAGTGCCGTCGCATCCTGGAGGGTGGTGGGCCAGAAGAAACCTTGCCGGAATGCCTTCCCGGCAAGGGCCCTTGACCCTATATGGGAGCCACATATGCCTCCATGTATCTCCTCCAACAGCTCCAGTCCTTCCTCCCGGGGGATGGACTTGAGTTTCACTCCGTTTGGCCTCCTCCGGTACAGGACGTCATTGGCGAACTATTACAGGGTGGATCGAGGGGCTACTTTCTCTGCTTCTTCCTGCTCCTCAAGAAGCTCCCCTGTTTGGAGGAAGTGGACAGTATGATGTGCCCATACCGGAGCCTAGGGCTCGATAGCAAGGACCAAAGGCATTTCTTCCGCCATGAGAGCGGTTGTCTCTACGGCCAAGGCTTGACGTCCTGTCGGAGCCTGTCATTCTTGGGCAGGCTCAGCGTCCACGGCAGCACCCTTGCCGGCAACCCTAGGCGGCTCAGTAGGAAACTACTTGTCGGGACCTGACTTCCTCCGCTTGTTCTGCCCCGCTGTTGGTTCGACAGATGGTTGAGTTAACCGGAGCAAAAAGGTACCTATTTCCACAGGTAGCTTGAATGCGGCATGCTTTGACAGGTAATCAGCGATGTCGTTCTCTGCTCGGGGGACGTGCTCCGCCTGGATTCCGCCAAAGCATTCCTGCCTGACAATGATCTGCGAGTCGCCCTGACGATGAGCTTCTTAACCCCGAGGTCTGCCGCGATCCTGAGACCGGCAAGGAATCCCTCGTGCTCGGCAGTGTTGTTGGTGGACATCTCCCTGGGGAAGTGCATCTGGATCATGTACTTGAGGTGTTCTCCGGTGGGTGCGACGAGTAGCACACCGGCACCGGCGCCTTGCAGCGAGAAAGCCCCATCAAAGTACATGATCCAGTCGCGGTCTACTTCCTTGCCGAGGAGAGTGGTCTCCTGGATTTCTTCGTCAGGCGTCAAGGTCCATTCTGCGATGAATTCCGCCAAGACTGCTCTGAATTATCGAGGTACTTTCAAACTTTAAACCGAAACTTGACAGCTCCAGGGCCCATTCGACAATCCTTCCTGTTGCGTCCGGGTTGTGCAGTATCCGTTGCAACGGGAGGCGGGTGACGACAGTGATCTCGTGGGCCTGGAAGTAGCGACGCAGCATCCTCGAGGCCATAAGGAGGCCGAAGAGCAATTTTTGCACACCGGAGTACCTCGACCTAGCCCCCTGCAACAGGGAGCTGACAAAGTAAACCAGGTGCTGCATCATCTTCTTCTTTGGCACCACTTCACTCGACTGCGCGGGCATTGCCTTGGTGGCACCAGACTCTGCCGGGGGCCGCACCTGGTCGGCACCAGTCCCTGCCGGGGGAATCTCTGGCTTGCCATCCGCTGGTTCTGCTGCCATTGTCGCCTCCTTGTCGGCCTCCCTCTGTGCCATCAGTGCGGCGCTGACCACTTGATTCGTCGCCGCCAGATACTGCAGCAACGGCTCTTGTGGTTTAGGTGCAACCAGTATCGGCGTGGAGGAAAGGTATTTCTTCAGATCCCGCAGTGCTGCCTCGGCTTCTGGTGTCCACTCTATTGGGCCTTCATTCTTCAATATTTTGAAGAAGGGAAGGGTGCGCTCGGCGGACTTGGAAATGAACCAGCTCATGGCGGCAACACAGTCGGTGAGCCGACGCACATCCTTGATCCGCTTGGGCGCCTTGATCTGCTCAATAGCCTTGATCTTGTCTGGGTTTGCCTCAATCCTACGCTGCGACACAAAGAATCTGAGAAGCTTGCAGGACGGAACGCCAAAGACGCACTTCTCAGGGTTCAGCTTGAGGTTGATCTTGCGTAGGTTAGCAAATGTCTCTTCCAGATCTTGCACAAGAGTTGGCCCATCCTTGGTTTTGACCACTATGTCATCCACGTAGGCCTCCATATTTCTATGGAGCTGAGGTTCAAAACCAATTTGGACTGTGCTACCTCTTGAGCTTGCGTTGGATTTCCCCGAAGAGGAAAGGATGATGCAGCAGAGTAGCGCAAGTATTTCCCTCAGTTCTTGAGAACCAAGGTATCAATCAGGTAGGAGGCCACGCAAAAGTCCCTCGTACCTGCACAACACGATATCTACTCGCAACCAACGCGATTAGGGGTTGTCAATCCCTTCACGGTCACTTACGAGAGTGAGATCTGATAGATATAATATTTTTGGTATTTTTGGTATAGAGATGCAAAGTGAAAAGTAAAAGGCAAAGTAAAAAAAGCAAAGCAAGATTAAAGTGATGGAGATTGATATGATGAGAATAGACCCGGGGGCCATCGGTTTCACTAGTGGCTTCTCTCAAGAGCATAAGTATTCTATGGTGGGTGAACAAATTACCGTTGAGCAATTGACAGACTTGAGCATAGTTATGAGAATATCTAGGCATGATCATGTATATAGGCATCACATCCGTGACAAGTAGACCGAAACGATTCTGCATCTACTACTATTACTCCACTCATCGACCGCTATCCAGCATGCATCTATAGTATTAAGTTAAAAACAGAGTAATGCTTTAAGCAAGATGACATGATGTAGAGAGATAAATTCATGCAACATGAAATAAACCCCATCTTGTTATCCTCGCTGGCAACGATGCAATACGTGCCTTGCTGCCCCTTCTGTCACTGGGAAAGGACACCGCAAGATCGAACCCAAAGCTAAGCACTTCTCCCATGGCAAGAAAAACCAATCTAGTAGGCCAAACCAAACTGATAATTCGAAGAGACTTGCAAAGATAACCAATCATACATAAAAGAATTCAGAGAAGATTCAAATATTATTCATAGATAGACTTGATCATAAACCCACAATTCATCGATCTCAACAAACACACCGCAAAAAGAAGATTACATCGAATAGATCTCCATGAGAGAGGGGGAGAACTTTGTATTGAGATCCAAAAAGAGAGAAGAAGCCATCTAGCTACAAACTATGGACCCGAAGGTCGGAGGTAAACTACTCACACTTCATCGGAGGGGCTATGATGATGTAGAATCCCTCCATGATGACGGCCCTCTCCAGCGGAGCTCTGGAACAGGCCCCAAGATGGGATCTGGTGGATGTAGAAAGTTGCGGCAGTGGAATTAGGTTTTTGTCTCCCCTCTGTTCGTTTGGGGGTACGTAGGTATATATAGGAGGAAGAAGTACGTCGCTGGAGCACCGAGGGGCCCACGAGGCAGGGGGTGCGCCCTAAGGGGGGGCGCCCCCCACCCTTGTGACCACCTCTCTGATGCCTTGGCATAGGGTCCAAGTCTCCTGGATGACGTTCGGTGAGAAAATCATGTTCCCGAAGGTTTCATTCCATTTGGACTCCGTTTGATATTCCGTTTCTTCGAAACACTAAAATAGGCACAAAATAGCAATTCTGGATTGGGCCTCCGGTTAATAGGTTAGTCCCTAAAATAATATAAAAGTGGAAAATAAAGCCCAATATAGTCCAAAACAGTAGATATTATAGCATGGAGCAATCAAAAATTATGGATACGTTGGAGACGTATCAGGCATCCCCAAGCTTAATTCCTGCTCTTCCTCGAGTAGGTAAATGATAAAAAGAGAATTTTTGATGCGGAGTGCTACTTGGCATAATTTCAATGCAAATCTTTCTTAATTGTGGTATAAATATTTAGATTCGAAAGATTCAAGACAAAAGTTCATGTTGACATAAAAATAATAATACTTCAAGCATACTAACAAAGCAATTATGTCTTCTCAAAATAATATGGCCAAAGAAAGTTATCCCTACGAAATCATATAGTCTGGCTATGCTCTTTCTTCACCACACAAAGTATTTAAATCATGCACAACCCCGATGACAAGCCAAGAAATTGTTTCATACTCTAACTTTTTCAAACTTTTTCAATCTTCACGCAATACATGAGCGTGAGCCATGGATATAGCACTATATGTGGAATAGAGTGGTGGTTGTGGAGAAGACAAAAAGAGGGGAAGATAGTCTCACATCAACTAGGCGTATCAACGGGCTATGGAGATGCCCATCAATAGATATCAATGTGAGTGAGTAGGGATTGCCATGCAACGGATGCACTAGAGCTATAAGCATATGAAAGCTCAACAAAAGAAACTAAGTGGGTGTGCGTCCAACTCGCTTGCTCACGAAGACCTAGGGCAATTTCGAGGAAGCCCATCATTGGAATATACAAGCCAAGTTCTATAATGTAAAATTCCCACTAGTATATGAAAGTGACATAACGAGAGACTCTCTATCATGAAAATCTTGGTGCTACTTTGAAGCACAAGTGTGGTAAAAGGATAGTAACATTGTCCCTTCTCTCTTTTTCTCTCATTTTTTATTTGGGCCTTCTCTTTTTTTATGGCCTCTTTTTTTTCTTTTTTTTTATTTTTTGTCCGGAGTCTCATCCCGACTTATGGGGGAATCATAGTCTCCATCATCCTTTCCTCACTTGGGACAATGTTCTAAAAATGATGATCATCACACTTTTATTTTTCTTACAACTCAACAATTACAACTCGATACTTAGAACAAAATATGACTCTATATGAATGCCTCCGGCGGTGTACCGGGATATGCAATGAATCAAGAGTGACATGTATGAAAGAATTATGAACGGTGGCTTTGCCACAAATACGATGTCAACTACATGATCATGCTAGCAATATGACAATGATGGAGCGTGTCATAATAAATGGAACGGTGGAAAGTTGCATGGCAATATATCTCGGAATGGCATGGAAATGCCATGATAGGTAGGTATGGTGGCTGTTTTGAGGGAGGTATATGGTGGGTATATGATACCAGTGAGAAGTGCACGGTATTAGAGAGGCTAGCAATGGTGGAAGGATGGGAAAAAGTGCATATAATCCATGGACTCAACATTAGTCATGAGGAACTCATATACTTATTGCAAAAATCTAGAAATTATCAAAGAAAAGTATTACGCGCATGCTCCTAGGGGGGATAGATTGGTAGGAAAAGACCATCGCTTGTCCCCGACCGCCACTCATAAGGAAGACAATCAATAAATAAATCATGCTCCGACTTCATCGCATAACGGTTCACCATACGTGCATGCTACGGGAATCACAAACTTTATCACAAGTATTCTTTAAATTCACAATTACTCAACTAGCATGACTCTAATATTATCACCTCCATATCTCAAAACAATTATCATGCTTCAATCTTTTCTTAGTATTCAACGCACTCAAAAGAAAGTTTCACAAATCTTGAATACCAAGCATATTATTATTAAGCAAATTACCATGCTATTAAGACTCTCAAAATAATCTAAGTGAAGCATGAGAGATCAATAGTTTCTTTAAAAAAATACACCACCATGCTCTAAAAGATCTAAGTGAAGCACATAGAGCAAAATTATAACGCTCAAAAGATATAAGTGAAGCACATAGAGTATTCTATCAAATTCTAATTCATGTGTGGCTCTCTCAAAAGGTGTGTACAGCAAGTATGATTATGGCACACTAACAAACAAAGACACAAATAATACAAGACGCTACAAGCAAAACACATATCATGTGGTGAATAAAAATATAGCTCCAAGTAAAGTTACCGATAGAAGTAGACGAAAGAGGGGATGCCTTCCGGGGCATCCCCAAGCTTTGGCTTTTAGGTGTCCTTAGATTATCTTCGGGGTGCCATGGGAATCACCAAGCTTAGGCTCTTTCCACTCCTTGTTCCATAATCCATCAGATCCTTACCCAAAACTTGAAAACTTCACAACACAAAACTTAAGGTAGAAACCTCGTGAGCTCGATTAGCGAAAGAAAACAAAAGACCACTTCAAGGTACTGTAATGAACTCATTCTGTATTTATGTTGGTGTTAAACCTACTGTATTCCAACTTCTCTATGGATTATATACTATTTTACTAGCCATAGATTCATCAAAATAAGCAAACAACACACGAAAAACAGAACAGTCTGTAGTAATCTGTAGCTAGCCCAAGATCTGGAACCCCAAAAAATTCTAAAATAAACTGCTGGACTGGAGGAATTTATCTATTAATCATCTGCAAAAAGAATTAACTAAATATCACTTTCCAAATAGAAATGACAACAGTTCTCGTGAGCGCTAAAGTTTCTGTTTTTTACAGCAAGTTCAACAAGACTTTCCCCAAGTCTTCCCAATGGTTCTACTTGGCACAAACACTAATTAAACACAAAAACACAACCAAAACAGAGGCTAGATAATTTATTTATTACTAAACAGGAGCAAAAAGCAATGAATAAAAATAAAATTGGGTTGCCTCCCAACAAGCGCTATCGTTTAATGCCCCTAGCTAGGCATAAAAGCGAGGATAGATCTAGGTATTGCCATCTTTGGTAGGCAATCCATAAGTGGATCTCATGATAGTTTCATATGGCAATTTTATTTTCTTTCTTGGAAATTTTTCCAGGCCCTTTTTTAATGGAAATTGAAATCTAATATTCCCTTCCTTCATATCAATAATCGCACCAACCGTTCTGAGGAAAGGTCTACCAAGAATAATAGGGCAAGATGGATTGCAATCTATATCAAGAACAATGAAATCTACGGGAACATAATTCCTATTTGCAACAATAAGAACATCATTAATCCTTCCCATAGGTTTCTTAATATTAGAATCCGCAAGATGCAAGTTTAGAGAGCAATCATCAAAATCGCGGAAATCTAGCAAATCACACAAAGTTTTGGGGATAGTGGAGACACTAGCACCCAAATCAAAAAAAGCATAAAACTCATGATTTTTAATTTTAATGTTAATAGTTGGTTCCCACTCATCATAGAGTTTTCTAGGGATAGAAACTTTCAACTCAAGTTTTTCTTCATAAGATTGCATCAAGGCATCAGCAATATGTTCGGTGAAGGGTTTCTTTAGACTATAAGCATGTGGAGAATTTAGCACGGGTTGCAACAAGGAAATACAATCAATTAGAGCAACTTTCATAATTAAATTCCTTGAAATCCAATATAGTGGGTTTAGCAACACCTAGATTTTTATTTCTTTCAATCCCACTTTCATAAATTTCATCATAAAGATCTAAATACTCCGAATTTTTAGAACGCCTTCTAGCTAAAGGAAGATCATATTCAGTTTCATCAAGATTCATATTGCCAAACAAAGATTTGATAGGGGACACATCAATAACTTTTAGATCTTCATCTTGATTTTCATAGGAATTGGAAGAACACGCTTTAATAAAGGCATCTTTGGAAGCACGCATCCTAGCGGTTCTTTCCTTGCACTCATCAATGGAAATTCTCATGGCTTTGAGAGACTCATTGATATCATGCTTAGGAGGAATAGATCTAAGCTTTAAAGAATCAACCTCAAGAGAAATTATATCAATGTTCCTAGCCAAATCATCAACTTTAAGCAATTTCTCTTCAAGCAGAGCATTAAAATTCTTTTGTGAATTCATAAAATCTTTAACACTATTCTCAAATTCAGAGGGCATCTTATTATAATTTCCATAAGAGTTGTTGTAGGAATTCCCATAATTATTAGAAGGATTACTGGGATATGGCCAAGGATTAAAATTCCCTCCATAAGCATTGTTACCAAAATTATTTCTACCAACAAAATTCACATCCATAGATTCATTGTTATTCTCAATCAAAGTAGATAAAGGCATATCATTAGGATCAGAAGAAACACTCTTAGTAGCAAATAATTTCATAAGTTCATCCATCTTTCCACTCAACACATTGATTTCTTCTATCGCATGCACTTTTTTATTAGAAGATCTTTCAGTATGCCATTGAGAATAATTAACCATAATATTATGTAGGAGTTTAGTAGCATCTCCTAAAGCGATTTCCATAAAAGTGCCTACCACGAGAGGCAAATGGCAACTAATGTAATGCGAGAGATAGGGATTGTGATGGGTACTTGGTATGTTGACTTTTTACGTAGACTCCCTGGCAACGGCGCCAGAAATTCTTCTAGCTACCTCTTGAGCTTGAGTTGGATTTCCCCGAAGAGGAAAGGATGATGCAGCAGAGTAGCATAAGTATTTCCCTCAGTTTTTGAGAACCAAGGTATCAATCTAGTAGGAGGCCACGCTCAAGTCCCTCGTACCTGCACAAAACGATAGCTACTCGCAACCAACATGATTAGGGGTTGTCAATCCCTTCACGGTCACTTACGAGAGTGAGATCTGATAGATATAATATTTTTGGTATTTTTGGTATAGAGATGCAAAGTGAAAAGTGAAAGGCAAAGTAAAAAAGCAAAGCAAGATTAAAGTGATGGAGATTGATATGATGAGAATAGACCCGGGGGCCATAGGTTTCACTAGTGGCTTCTCTCAAGAGCATACGTATTCTACGGTGGGTGAACAAATTACTGTTGAGCAATTGACAGAATTGAGCATAGTTATGAGAATATCTAGGCATGATCATGTATATAGGCATCATGTCCGTGACAAGTAGACCGAAATGATTCTGCATCTACTACTATTACTCCACTCATCGACCGCTATCCAGCATGCATCTAGAGTATTAATTTAAAAACAAAGTAACGCTTTAAGAAAGATGACATGACATAGAGAGATAAATTCATGCAATATGAAATAAACCCCATCTTGTTATCCTCGATGGCAACGATGCAATACGTGCCTTGCTGCCCCTTCTGTCACTAGGAAAGGACACCGCAAGATCGAACCCAAAGCTAAGCACTTCTCCCATGGCAATAAACTTCCAATCTAGTTGGCCAAACCAAACTGATAATTCGAAGAGACTTACAAAGATAACCAATCATACATAAAAGAATTCAGAGAAGATTCAAACATTATTCATAGATAGACTTGATCATAAACCCACAATTCATCGGTCTCAACAAACACACCGCAAAAAGAAGATTACATCGAATAGATCTCCATGAGAGAGGGGGAGAACTTTGTATTGAGATCCAAAAAGAGAGAAGAAGCCATCTAGCTACTAACTATGGACCCGAAGGTCGGAGGTAAACTACTCACACTTCATCGGAGCGGCTATGATGATGTAGAAGCCCTCCGTGTTGAGAGCCCTCTCCGGCGGAGCTCCAGAACAGGCCCCAAGATGGGATCTCGTGGATACAGAAAGTTGCGGCGGTGGAATTAGGTTTTTGGCTCCCCTCTATTTGTTTGGGGGTACATAGATATATATAGTAGGAAGAAGTACGTCGGTGGAGCTCCGAGGGGCCCACGAGGCAGGGGGCGCGACCTAAGGGGGGTGGGCGCCCCCGCCCTCATGACCTCCTCTCTGATGCCTTGGTGTAGGGTCCAAGTCTCCTGGATCACGTTCGGTGAGAAAATCACGTTCCCGAAGGTTTCATTCCGTTTGGACTCCGTTCGATATTCCGTTTCTTCCAAACACTGAAATAGGCAAAAAACAGCAATTCTGGGCTGGGCCTCCGGTTAATAGGTTAGTCTCAAAAATAATATAAAAGTGGAAAATAAAGCCGAATATAGTCCAAAACAGTAGATAATATAGCATGGAGCAATCAAAATTATAGATACGTTGGAGACGTATCAGACTGCTCTTGCAAACGTTGAGCCGGCACTCTTCAACCCGAAAGGCATCCATAAAAAGCAATACGTACCACATGGGGTGATGAATGCCATCTTCTCTTCATCCTCTCTTGTCATGAAGATTTGGTGGTAGCCTGAGTAGGCGTCGAGGAATGATAACAGATCACACCCTACCGTGGAGTCAACAATCTCGTCGATGCGCGACAATGGGAAGGGGTCCTTATGGCAAGCCTTCTTAATATATGTGTAATCAATACACAGCCTCCACTTCCCATTCGCCTTGTGCACCACTACTGGATTGGCCAACCACGTCGGGTGGCGCACCCCTCTCACCAAACCTGCCTCTTCCAACTTCATGATCTCCTCTGTGATGAACTCCTGCCTTTCCAGAGCCTGCTTTCTGACCTTCTGCTTGGCAGGCCACGCGTGGGGGCAGATAGCTAGGTGGTGCTCAACCACCTCCCTGGGAACACCAGGGATGTCGGACGCTTGCCATGCAAACACGTCGACATTTGCCCGCAGGAAGGTGACGAGCGCGCCTTCCTATTTGCTGTCGAGGGTGGAGCCTATTATGAAGGCCCCTCCCGTGCCATCCTCCCTGACGGGCACCTTCTTGGTCTGCGGCGGCTCGGCTCTGGACCTCTTGCTCTTGTCGGTAGAGCTCTCTGGCACGTCCTCAACGGTAGCACAACACACCGAGGAGGTGCGCTTGCCGGAGTGGGTGCGAGAGGTCTTGCCAGGTTCCTTTTTCCCTCCCGGTCCATCGGCGGCAGGAGCAAGTGCCTTGACGGCAGCTGCTGCAACTGCTTCCCAGTAGAGTTGGTCGGCGCAGATCAGTGTGTCCTTCTTGTCGAAGGGGACGGAGATGATGGTCAACGGCCCGGGCATCTTTAGCATGTTGTAGGCATAGTGTGACGCCACCATGAACTTGGCCAATGTCCGGCGGCCAAGGATCCCGTTGTAGGGCAAGGGGATCTCGGCCACGTCGAAGACGATCCTCTTCGTCCTATAGTTCAACTCTCCTCCAAATGTCACAGGTAGTGTGACCTTTCCCTTCGGCTGGCTCCTCCCCAGATTGACCCCTTGAAACGTGACCGTTTCTTGAAACGTGCTCGTTTCCTCGAGGTCTCCATCAGGGATTTGCAACCTTTTGATCACGACAGGCGAGATCAGGTTCAGCGCGGCCCCGCCGTCAACCAACATCTTGTTCACCCTGAGGTTGCGTATTGTTAGCGAGACCAACAATGGAAAACACCCGACCATGGTAGTGCGGTCAGGGTGGTCTTCGGCGTCAAAGATGAGGGGCGTGATGGACCACTTCAGCGGCTTCTGAGCATCGAACGACGGCTCCGCTGCTGTAATCTCACATGCCCACTGCTTGAGCTGGCGGTGAGAGGTATGCAGCGAGGCGCCGACATCGACACACATGGCCTCCGTAGCCTTCTGGAACCCTTGCTCACCAGACTCGTCGTCCTCATCATGATCGTCGTCTTCTTGTTTCTTGTTGCGGCCCCGGGCGGGCCTCTCTTGCTGGTTGTCCTTTTCGGGGCGGCCTCCTTGGCTGCCACGCTTCTTGTTAGATCCCTCAGCACTGTCCTGGTCCTTCTCCTTGTCCCTCCTTTCGTACTCAGCCTTTTGCTTCTCAGCAAGCAGCTCGACTTGTCGGCAGTTCTGGAGGTCGTGGCCCTTGGTGCGGTGGATCTTGAAGTATTGCTTGCCGGAGCTTCCTGGCTTGTCGGTAGCCACCAGGGCACGGCAGGTGGCGCACCAGGCAATCTCCTTGCTGGGGGCGTCTCCTTGACCTTCTTGCCAGCACCGGTATCGTCAGATCCCTGAACGGCAACCACGGCCTTGCCTTTGCGTTTCCTATTGCGACACCGGCTCTTCTTCGTCTGGGTGGCGAGGTCTTCATCAGTAGAGTCGGTTTCCATGCCGGCGTCTTCGCCGGGGTACTTCCTTCCCCCTTCAGCACGGGCGCACCTATCGGCCAGAACGTAGAGCTCGGCCACATCCTTAACCTTGGTCATCTCCAGCTCCTCGCACATCTTCAGATTGCGTACGTTCTGGTGGAATGCGCTAATCACAGCGGCGGGATGAACGTCGGGGATGTTGTACTGCACCCGGCTGAATCTCTGGATGTACTTGCGCTGGGTCTTCCCTTCCTTCTAGGGAATGATATGCAGATCACTGGCCTGGCCATGAGCTTGGTGGCCTCCTGTGACGGCGCCAACGAACTCATGGCACAGATTTGACTAGGAAGAAATGGAATCCACCGGCAAGTGCATCAACCAAGACATCACATTGGGCTTGAGCGCTAGCGGGAAATAGTTGGCAAGCACCTTGTCGTCGCGAGCCCCAGTGGCCTACATCACGATGGTGTAGATGATGAGGAACTCGGACGGGTGGGTCTTTCCAGTGTACTTCTCGCCGACGTCGGGCTTGAACGTGTGGTGGGACGGCCACTTGAACTGCCTCAGCTCACGGGTAAAAGTCGGGCAGCCCACCTCGTAAGGTAGGCCGCCGAGGCCCCCCGGTGCCGGGTGGTCCATAGTGGGTCCCGCCCGCTTGTACGACTGGCGGCATGTTTCGCGCCGGCGCTCGACGATGGTTCGAGCGTCTTCGTGAGCTCGCTCCCGAAGGACCTGGCGCTGGTCACGGAGGGTCCGCGGGTCGGTCGATGCTATGGAGATGTTGTCACAAGCGTCGTCGTGACGGGCCAACGCCCGCGGCGGCTGGCGAGGAGGAGGAGAGTGCACTGTGGCCGCAGCTCCCCCGGTCCTCCCAGCACCAGCATGTGGTGGCTCGGTGGAGCGCCGGCCCGAGGGCCCCGCCGGTCGCGGATCGTCTTTGTTTGCGACGATGACGAGGCTCCGGATGGTGGCCCTCCACTCAGTCGAGCTTCTCAGCAGCAGGAGGGAAGTCGAGGAGCAGCTGTGCGCGCGCCAAAGCTTCCACTGGCGTGGGCGGCGGCGACATCTGCGTGGATCGCGGCACGCTTCAACTTCTAACTACGTTAGAAGGAGCTCCGTCACGACCCAGTGGCTGAGCGCAATTTTCGCCAGCACTTCGGCGAGCGTGCTGAACCCCCTCATCTTGCCGATGACGCACATGGCTCTTCCCACGGAGGTGCCCAGGGTCACCATCGTGGAGACGCTGCTCGACGCGCACACCACGGGAAGACGCGCGGTGGTCGCCGGTGTAGGCGTCCTGGAGGTCGCCGCACCGCCCAGAGTCGGCACAATGACGCCCCTGGAGGGCCTTGCGCCGCCTGCGGGGGGCCCAGCTCCGTCCTTGGATCCGACGAAGTGTCGCCGGTCGTCTGGCACGCAAACGACGCCGCTCGCCAGGCTTCGACTGCCTGGGCGATGCTAGTGCTTGCGGGCCGCGGCCCAGGTCCTATTTGCGACCGGTCCACAGCTCGTCCGCACCGGCACGGGTCGTTCGGCTCCCAATGAATCGACCGCCGTGGCCGTCCTCTTCTTAGGGGCCATGGCGATGAAGAACTGCTAGGCCAACTACTAGACCAGATTCTCACAATTGCACCCCCTTCCTGACGCGCTAAGGATGTCGGTGTGGAATGACACGTATGGGATCACAAGAATCCCTAGTCGCCAGGTTCTTATTCTAATCACGCTTCTTCAATTTGTTTGCCACATGGATGCTCATACCGATTTTAGTGAAACTGCACAAAATCATCCGATGGTCAAAGTGTTGAAAACTTCATTTCTTCGGAAGTTTCACTATTGCAGGATGCTGCTAACACGACGCTATGATCAGAGACCCTTCAAAAAAACTGTGTGCGATGCAATAATCGCAAACAGTGGTGTAAAAAACCGTCAAAAAAGGTGCAAAACGTTTGCGATGATGGAAGCATCAAACACGGTTCAAATTTTAGTTGCGTGTACGATTAAGGGCATACGGTTCAGTTCAATTAACCGTTTTTGATGAGGAGGAACAAAAGAAACGGGCAGCCAGATGAAGGTGTGTGCGATGCACAACATACGGTTCACTCGGATGAACTATTTGTGATTAGGCAATGCAAAAGAAACAGTCAGCTAGATCAAGGTGTGTGCGATGTACAACATACAGTTCACTCAGATGAACTGTTTGTGATTAGGCAACACAAAAGAAACGGTCATTCAGATCATGGTGTGTGCGATATACCACATGCGCTTCACTAGGATGAACTGTTTGCGTTGAGACAAGAGAACAGAAATGGTTCAATATAACAAATACCATAAATATTGCAAGGTTCAAATTCAAAGATTACAACGCCCAAATTCAAACATTGAAAGCTGCATCATTTCTAAAAAGGGACCAGCCGCTAACAAGTCATGTATGGGTTTGACACAATGACTTCCAATTGCTTTGCCATATGCTCTTCCAATACGAAGTTTGACATTTTTGGAGGCTCTTCCATTCCCTAGTACCTGCCGGCTCTGATAATCATACCATTCATCTTTCCTAATTAAATGTGTGTTCAACCTCAGTACCCTCAACACCTTTGCTCCGGCAAGAAAGAACCTGGCGAGTGTAATCTTCGGTAAGGTCCCTCGGTAGGAGTTGAAAGTAATATATGAGAGATGTAGATCCAGGCATTCGATGTGATTGTCGTTATAAACATTATCCACCTCCGGGCTTATTATTATCTGGAAAAGAAGAGAATGTGTTAGTGCCTACATGCAGTTTTGAACACTGCTACACGCCCATTGTCGGTGTGCAACGACACCTATGGGATCACAAGAATCCCTACTACGGTTGCCGGGGCGCAGGGTTGCAAGGAGAGCAGGGCTAGTAGACAGCACAAGGATCGTTTACCCAGGTTCGGGCCATGAGGATGCATAAAACCCTAGTCCTACTTTGGTGGGTGTATTTCTGAGAGTTCTTGAGCTCTCAAACTAGCTGTGGTCAGTGTGTGGTTCGAAAGAGCCGAATCCCCCTCGTCGTCGCCTTGGGCCTCCTTTTATAGGAAAAAGGGGTTGCCACAGTGGCATATAGGAGGTGGAAAGGTCTACAATGGCACGAGGTTATCCCTCGTATTACAGGACAAGGTGCATTTAATGCATCGCTTAGGTGTCCTCTTACCTTATTGGGGATGGGGGCGAGGCCCGTCTTGTCCGTCTCCGCTCCTCCTTGCTTCGACACGCGCCTCAGCCAGGGATGCGTGCGGTGCCATGTAGGCAGGCATGCAGCTGAGTTGGCACGGTGGTGGAGCCTTCACGAAGATATGCATGCCGTCACGCAGGCGCTTGATGAGTTGGCCTGGGAGCTGCATGTTGCCACGTAGGTGTCCGCCCAGCTGGTTGGGCTGGCAGCTACATGTGAACGGCGGTGTAAGCTTAGTTGATGTGGGCTTGGCGGTGGCCTTGTCGGCGTCTTTGGCGAGGGCCTTGCCAGGTGGCCCGGCAAGGTTCTCGCCGTGGCCTGTTGTCGTCCCCGGCAAGGATCTTGCCGGGGGTCTGGTGGCCTTCCTCGGCAAGGATCTTTCCGAGTATCGTCATCTTCTAATCTGATCTTGAATATGTCTTCACATAGATCCACATGCCACCACAGGGGTGCCTTCCCGAGCCATGGCCCCATGCTGATGATGGAACCGGGGGCCGTGGGCTCAAGGGTGGCTCACTCTGTTGGTGCGGGGCGAGCTCTCCCGGCAAGAGTCTTGTCAGGGCCGCTGAGGCCACCTGGCAAGGGTCTTGCCGGGGGAACTTGCTTCGTCCCTCTGCTCTTTGTGGTCTTGGCCTTGGCGTTGCTTTGATTGTCTTGGGCTTCGATCTTACCTTGGCTCACCTCCCTCGTTCTGCTTGGTGTGGCCGTGGGTGCGGCTCTGACTGCCCGTGCACAGGAAAAGGGGTACAAAGATGCACCCCTATATTTGTACACCGACACCCATTTGGTTTCCAGGATATGTAAAATGCACCAATGTGCCATCTTTGATCTGGCATGATTAACATTGGCATTTGATTACAATCTAGAAACATGTACCCTTCTTCACAAGAGGTTGGATTGGATGAAAAATTCCCTAAGAAAACTAGTACAGATGAATCCAAAGGAGAAATGCTTGTGGACAATTGTAACCATATGAATGAAACAACCAATATGGGGTGGGGTGTATCTCCTAACATCCTCCAAAATTCCTTCAGAAATCGTAGTACATTGTCGTTGTAAACTTGGGAAAAGGTGCAAAAATTGAACTCCCTTATGGTTAACATTTAACAGGAAAGGAACATCACCTTGATATACAGCTTCTTCAGGCACGAAAAGCATCTCAGGAAACTGACAACTTGGTCCAGGTTGGGGCCGACAGATTCTAGTGCCAAGACCTTCACTGTGCCCAGAGTCTGGGTGAAGCTTCGCTGGATGATAGACGAACATACATCTTCAAAAGGAGAGGTATATAAGGCGACTGTTGTACCTGAAAGTTGTAGTATTTGACAGACGAGTAGCCCACCACTTTGAATTTCGGCACAGAAGTGACATTGATTCTTGTTGGACCTTGTTGATCAACTACAAGTAATCTCTCAAGTGAAGGTGTGTCCTGGATGACCATATTGTGGTCCACCTTTTGTGATCTCTTGTTGCAGCACCAGAAATACACATAAATAGTCATGAGAGTCCTGGAGGTGATGTGCAAGGTACTCGACCAATTCATCGCCTGAAGAAGAAGGAACTCGAGTGCAGTACAGCTGCGGAGCAGGTGCTCCATGTCATCCTTTGGGATGCGGATGATGACAAGCTCGAGGTGCTTCAGTCGTGGTAGAAAAAGAGCTGGCGCGTCATTAAGGGGGGATGGCAGTTTCATGAACTTGGTGAGGCGCAGCGTGGGCGCGAAGCAGAGCGCGAACGTTGGCAGCAAGCGCATATGCCCATCTTTATAACTTAGCTTCTCGAGCTGATCTATGGAGGGGGATCAGAACCACTCGTCAAGATTGGCTCGGTCCTTGCCATTGGAACGGAACTTGCCCGTGATAAGGCCTTTGATTGGGCTATCGTGACTACCGAGGATCTGGGAGAATGCATCCAAGCTCTGGCGATAGCCTTGGCAGAGCTTGTGGGCGTCGAGGAGGTCGACAGGCGTGCGGAGCCATAGGTGGCGCCACGTCCTGGAAAGGGTGGCTGTCCTCGCCCGATATTTGATTGGGAGGAGGGATATGATGACTATCAACATATCATCGGGGGGTTGTTGATCAAGTCTAGGCCTGCTGGAGTCGCTTGCGGTTCTTTCTCGGCCCACCTACGCTTGTTGGTAGCCTCGTTCTCCACCTCGTCGTCGGCGATGGAAACCTCTGTCTCCATACTCACGTCGTGCTCCGGTGCTTCAGAAGCCCCGACATCGCCACTCCCTCCGATGGGGCGCTTCGGAGGCATGCCCGTACACTGATGGCTTTGAGGACTCAGAGCGGCGTCCAGGATGCGGGCGGAGAGAGAGGAATTGTGTGTGTGGCGAGGATGGGGGGTGCGGCCGCTCGGCGGCGCCATTTATATAGACCAGTGGGAGCGAGGCAGGCGGTGGTCCAAGGCTGTCTCGCTTCCCGGTGAGAACGACTGCTTAATCTCTAGTATGAATGAAATCTATGCTTAATTACAAAATTTTAGTTGAAAAAATAGATAGTGCAGTTGATTTTTAGCTGCATATTTTGACAAATCGCAGCGTCTCTTGGCTTAGCGCCGAATTCTGGCTTTAATTTGCATACCGTAATCTGAACCATTTGTGTTGAAGAGATGCACAGATCATGCGTTGAACAACTTGTACGCTTCCCGGTGAGCCTGCGCACCGGACGGCGCTCGCACGCCTCCCGTTCAGTCAAGCAGCTGCCCACACGGCACCTCCTATAGCCATTAAAACCAAGACATGTGGTGTCACGTGAATGGTTAACAGAACGCACACAGTTTGAATTATACAAATGTTTGAGATATTAAAGTGGCAGCTATTTTTTCAAAATGCCTTTCTTGGCTGTCATTATTCGAGTGCGCCTTCTCTCAAAATGGACAAGAAAAATACCACAGCATGTAGGGTGCCCTTCCATGATAGCATGCCAAGTTTCATGATTTTCAGACGAGTTTTAGATTTACTAGAATTTAAACACAAAGTATCTCAATATTTTTGCCGGCAATCAATGATGCCCTGGTGTTTGAAATTCATTCCCATTTCTTGCATGGGACCTAAGCATGCACCCAAGGACACAGATTTTGTTTTTCAACCAATTTATATAGACTAGAGCATGTGCATGTAGTTCAAATTTGAATTATGCACATAAATGCATTGTAAACTCAGTTAATGCATAAAAATGTCCAAACGAACACCAAAAAATCACAAAAAATGACACAACACTCCTGTTGTTCTATGTTGACATGAGAAAAATTTTGGAAGTAATAAGAGGCAATGGATATCGTTTCATCCGTCAAGGTGGGACGTTCCCTACCGAAACCATCATTCTTGTTGTGAGAAGCTCTGGTTTGTGAGAAGCATATACCCAAACCTGCCCCGAATGGAACAAAAAATTTACCACGACATGTTGATGCCGCTCCATCACACCGTGCCAAGTTTCATGAATTTCAGACGAGTTTTGGATTTACTAGAATTTAAAAACCAGGTATCTCAATGTTTGCGGCCGAGTGATGGCGGTAGGGTGTTTGACATTCATTCTCATTTCTTGCATGAGACCTAAGCATGCACCCAAGGACACAAATTTTATTTTTCAACCAATTTATATGCACTGGAACATGTGCATGTAGTTCAAATTTGAATTATGCACATAAATGCATTGAAAACTTACTTAATGCATAAAAATGTCCAAACGAACCCCGAAAAATCACAAAAAAATAACACAACACTCCTGTTGTTCTATGTTGACACGAGAAATTTTTTGAAAGCAGTAAGAGGCAATGGATATCATTTCGTCCCCAAAGGTGGGGCATTCCCTATCGAAACCATCATGCTTGTTGTGAGAAGCTCTGGTTTGTGAGAAGTATATACCCAAACCTGCCCCAAATGGGACAAAAGATTTATCACGGCATGTTGATGCTGCTCCATGATAACATGCCAAGTTTCATGAATTTCATACGAGTTTTGGATTTACTAGAATTTGAAAATCAAGTATCTCAAACTTTGCGGCCGAGTGACGATGGCAGGGTGTTTGACATTCATTCCCATTTCTTGCATGGGACCTAAGCATGCACCCAATGACAAAATATTTGATTTTTCAACCAATTTATATGCACTGGAGCATTTGCATGTAGTTCAAATATTAATTATGCACATAAATGCATTGAAAACTCAATTAATGCATAAAAATGTCCACAGGAACCCTGAATTATTCCAATTCTTTTATGACACACATATAGTTGCATGTTCACTGCAGATAAAAGGTCTAACAATTCAAACACCATCCATGGCCGCTGTGACCCCATTATGTAATTCAAATCGAGACGAAAAGTCAAGTAGATCTCACACGGTTTATTATAACCAACCATGTGAGATGCAGCACAAAATATCTTGGTGCGATGGCTACAGTCCATAGCCCGCTCTGAATAAGGGACTATGTCTGATGACACTTTGCGTGCCATTTTTTAGCTGAAGCGATTCCAAATTTTTGGCTTCCACAGAAATATCTACCTTCCCGCCCCTCCCCCTTACAAAAAGCCACATTTTCCCTGTTTCCGCCTTCCTTTCCAAGTTGAATCCTTCACTCCTTGCTTGTGGTGCCGCCTCCTCACCGGTGACCCTCATTCGCGATGCTCGGTCTCGCCTATCCAGGTAGGTAATCCACACCTGACACCCATCCTCCTCATCCTTCCACATCCCATTCCCACATGCCCCGACCGCCGGCGCGAGCGCGAAACTTTCCACCCAAATCATCGACCCCTCCACCAAATAAGCGCTGGCCTAAGCCATGGTGCACGCAGTATAGCCAGGATCTCAAGGAGCATTCGGCTGTGGAGAAGCAAATCGCAGCCGCACGTGCGGATGAGGTCGCGATGGCTGACATTCATGCCGACCCCCAGATCTTGTAGGAACACCTCGCCATCGAGGCCACCATTGACGCCTCGCGTGCCGACGCTGCGATGTGGTTGGCTTCTTTAAATGACAGTTCGTGGCATTTTCTCAAGGCCACCATCGATGCCTTCGATGAAGACTACGAGATGTTTTCTCAGCGTGCACGTGCTTACCTCATCTCGAGAGCCAACAGGTTGGTGCCCAGCGCGGCTCAGGCAACTCACCACTACAACGAGGGCACCCACGATGCGGAGGCCTCGCCCTCTTCCATGTCCAAGGAGCCAATCGTCCTCGATATCTCTGATAATGACGAGTAGCTTGTCTTATTAGCTCACTATAAGGAACCATGTTCAGTTTGCTAGCTACTATCTTTCCTTAACAAATTCTAGTGAATTGTGCTATCTACTTTTACCATGCAATCTTCTGCTATAGTGTATATGTTCTATATGTCGTGCAATGTGGTGTTTAGTTAACTGCTTGGTTTAATTCTGCAAATGTGATGTTCAATTCTTCAGGGTGCAATATTTCCAAGTTGTTAAGCATGCTTGGTTTGGTTAACTTTCTGATCTTCTATTACGAGTATGTTATATTGTGCAATGTGGTGCTCATTTAACATTTGGTTCATTTGTTGTGGTGTTTAGTTAACTACTTGGTTCAATTCTGCAATGCGATGTTCAATTGTTGTGGCTGCATTCTATTATTGTATACCATGTGAGAAATAAATCGAATTTGGCTGCAGTTAATACATGAGAAACATATACAAGTGCTATATTTCCTAGTTCTTAATCATGCTTGGTTTGGATAAATGGGTTTTCCATGTGGCTTGAATTAATCTAATGAATCTGCAATGTGCTTATTTTTCATCAACATATTTTACTAATAGCATGCGAACCCTTACTTAACCTTATATGTGTTACAGGGAAACAATGGAAGCACTGAGGTTTACAAGATGGTACTAACTATTATACCTTGCCTTTTTATTCCTTTGCCCCATTTCCAATATAGAGACAATATTTATGCACATCCTTGTTTTCAGGGTTCACTCATGATTACCTCTCAAACCACCTCTGTGGTCAGGAGGCGAGGAAAGTTTTCATACAACACCCACGGTTCAATATTGAAGTGTTCCTGAAGAGGTCGAAGGATGGACGGTCAATCATCCACAGGCACTGGCCTAAAGTTGCAAAGACCTTCAACATGAATGAAGGCTCAATATTCTCCTTCCACTTCAGCAGTTTTCCAGATGAGATGCATCTCTCTATGTACTATCTATGATGCTAATTTGGAAAGGTTCTAGATGTTGCATGTGAAACTTGATGCTGGTGCAATTGTGTAATGGGGTAGCTAAGTGCTGAAGCTATATCATGTTGTACTCCGATGTATTTCAATTATGAAATCTTGCTTCCTTAATATGGAAATGGAATATATTATGTTCTTAATATGAATGTTAATTAGAATAGTTAATGGATTATTAATAATAGGGCAATTCGCCCCCTAATTGGCCAATTAGCCCGCTAATTGGGTTTTCCTATTGCAAACGGTTAATGAGAAAACACCGTGGGCGGTGACCTCAGGCAACGCACACAGTTTCTAGGAATAATCCGTGTTGGATCAATGAACAATCACACATGACATTCTCTTGAAAACTGTTTGTGTTACGCCACCTTGCGCAAATGTTTTCTTTGGAGTGACTGTGTGGGATCTATATACGAACGGAAACGTTTAGCGGTGACTGACTGTGTGGGATGTACTTACGACCGAAAATGATTTCGCCTGTATAATTGTATTTTTTGAGCACTACTGTACGTATTTCTGTATTTGAGTGCCCGCCGATCGCACACGACCTCATTTTGCCGAGCATGTGTTCCAGGAGGGCATTTCCCCGACGGTTTCTGGGTCGTGTGGGAAGGACCCCCCCTATCGCCCACACTCACTTGGCGACGGTTCCGAATGCCGTCGCGGAAAGGGGTTAAAATAGTTTGTTTAGCACCCATGTGTACCAGTGTTTCAATGTCGCCAGCAAATTAAAGCCTGGTTAGGGTTTAGGGTTCAAGGGCTAAAGACTGCATGGATCATTTTTTTCTTTAGTTGTCTCTGTTCCAAAATAAGTGTCAACTTTAGTAGTAGTACAACTTTGTACTAAAGTTTGGATAAAGTTCCGACACTTATTTTGGAACGGAGGGAGTACATATTGGCTATGATCTGTCAATCATTGAGATGCAATAGCATGCATGTTAGTCTCCTTTGTATTTGATGAAATGTTGCACCGGGGAATCCTTGGACTCAAGATACATGAAACAGAAGCTGGAAGCTTCATAGCATTGTACAAATTTATCTCGCTGTGAAATTGCAGTACGTACTACTCCTACTATGTAAAGAGTTAGGTGTCACACGGTGTCTAGAAAATATGATGATAGTGTGAGGTGGGCCATGTAATCACTGAGCTTGCGTGTTTTCACTACTTTCACACTCCTCCGCTGTAAGAATGGAGAAAATTGTAATCTACCTCCTTTCGCCGAAACATGGGACATCCGGCAGTCGTACCACCTCAGTAATAATGACCAATGAGCCGTCAAATCACATAGACCCAGTATTAAGTTGGACGGATGAAGCAACCGTCACTGTTGAATCCGCTTCTCCCTTCAACACAGGCGCTAGTGAGAGGTCACATACGCTCTACCCGGGCATGAATGTGGCACCGATTCTCTGGAGTGGCGCTGACCATTTCAGGCGGGAAGCGCGCGGTGGCGATGGAGGGGCTTTGGGTGTGCCAGGCTGGTTAGGAGCGGGCGTGGCAGCCGTCCCGACTGGACGCGCGGAGACGAAAGGATGTGCCGACTCTCGTAGCTAAATCGTACACTACACACCATCCCTTTGTAGGAGTAGGTCGATGTGTCGCTCTCTCTAACACACACACACACACTGTTAAACACACACACACACACAGGTTCATAGAATAGGAATATCGTGCGAGTGGGAAGCCACATGGAGTGAGATAAAGGGACTACATACAAGAATAGAAGAGGTGACGAATATTCCATCAAACTTGGACTGAGGAGTAGTACTCCCTCCGTTTAGGTGTTAAGTCATCTTACGAAAATCAGATATTCCAAAAATGTTTAGGCATTGTCGATTAACTTCGCATCTCAATCCCCTCCTAGCCTCGTTGCTAGCGAGCGTTACTTACTCTGCCTTGTTATCTCCCCCGGAAACCCAGTGCATGGAGCGCAACTATGCGTTGATCAGTCAAGGAATCAAAGTCGGCTTGCATGTGAGTTAATACGTGGCCCTACATGGTAGCTAAAACGACATCTCTTAATTGTTGTGATTAATTGTTGCGTTTAGAGAGAGAAATCAGGGCTTTGATTGGAGGAAGGACCGGTCAAGTTTCTCCTTCTCCTCCAATCTGCTTGCAACTTGGTCCTGCTGCACATTCTAACGTGACTTATACACCTAGACGAAGGGAGTAGTACGAGATACGGTGGCATACTGACTAAGGTCAAATACAAGTGCCCAAAATTATTGGAAGAGAGCAAAGTGTACAAACTAAATAATTAAAATTGAATTTCTTGTTTTTTTAAATGGAGGCAAAAGATTTGCCGCATCCACTAAATTAGAGGAGAATAGAGTTTCACAGTTTGCAAGTAACCCTACAAATAAACGACATGACAATTACTCTCAATATGCCCTAGTTTCTTAGCACCCGCCGTAATCCTTAGTACATACGGTGGCACACTGACTTAGGCCGAATACAAGTCCCCAAAATATTTAAAATTCGAGGTTGGTGTAGCCCACCTTCCCGATATTTTGACCGTGTGTGTTTCGGTTGTTGTTCACTTCGGAGGGTCGTGTACCACACATCAATGTTAGTAAGCGCAACCGGGAGGCGTGGAGCGTTAATTGCAAGTTGACTCCTTCGAGCCTTAAATGTTCTTCCTGTATTTGCATTGCCCCTAGTATTTCTCTTCACCACGTTAAATAAAGAGTTCCGTTTTGTGCTCAGATTAAAACAATTTTTATGGAGAGAAAAAGAAAACCACTACATCTATATACGCTGCAGCCTCGGTGCTTGTTTTCTAGGGTTTGCTCTCTTCACACTCTCTCTCCACTATATATATACACGCTGGAGCCTCAGCGCTTGTAGTTGCACTCTTCACACTCTCTCACCCTCTCCAGATCTAAACAAGACTTCGTTGGCCTCTCTCTCTCCCCTCACTGCTGGTCAAGGAGTCGGTAGGATCCGTTTGTCGGGAAGGGAAGGAGGCTTAACGCTGTCACCGTCGACGAGGGAGGGAATCCACTACCGGCGCAGTTGCTCTCTTTCATCCAGCGGTGGCACGGAGGGCCTCTGACCCCTTCTTCCTCACCGTCGTACATAGTGTGGTCAGATCGGTCTCCGGCCGCCCACTGAGCCACACCTCGAGAACCTTAAGGTATAATTTACTTATTCCACATGCATTGCTCTAGCTGCATATGGATTTATTCTGCTTCTGCACTCGAATCTAGGTGTTGAATCAAACAGGAAAGTAGTGAGGGAAGTTGTATAGCATGTAGACTGGCTATCCAGCACCTACATAGGTCGAAAAGGGAAAACAATGACAAACGTAGTACACACATATGTAATGAACTAATCTTTCTATTGGTGGGGGACAAGGCTGTAAAGTTTGAGAAGGACTAGATTTGTTGCCCTCATAGGGAAAGGTGTCTAAAGATAACAAAACTGGGACCAACACAAATATGCTCCTTGGTTGTTTGTTCTTTGTGACAACAAACTGTGCATCACCCCTTTATACATCGGTAGATGCACATGGTGCTGGTGTGCCCATTGTCCCATACAACTCTTTAGCTGTTGTTAATCTAATAATGCCGCTGGAAAATTAAAGCAATGCCCAAATGAAAAGCGGATTACATGCTTAACAAATTTTTATTGTCAATATAATCTCTCTGTTAATATGAATCAACGCCACTGTTTGAGAAATGCTACCGTCTTTCTTTCCCATTTAGATAAGTAAGATGCTTCTTTTTGTGGGCTTCTGTGTCATCCATCGTTATTGACCAGTAATTGTTTCCTTTGCACCTCTGTGTAAACAGGGTTATATACTACACCTCGTTGCTATTGCGACCTTTTGTTGCACTACACAAAAAACTTTTGCTTGAAGAGTGTTTTGTGCAGTTCAACCAAAATGTCACACCGACAACATTGCTTGATTGCCTGATCTTAGTGGAACTGCACAAGATGAGATCTGACTTCCTATCCGTGTTGGAAAATTTGTTTCATATCTTCTTCTTGTGAGTTGTTTGAATTCCGCATCATGAGAGGTCAGTACTAGCCTTCTTTCACATGATTGTGTAGTGTGCTGTTCATATGTTGTGCTACTTATACGGTAATGTTGCTTGATTTTAATGAACTGCACAAAAGGAGAGCAGACTTCCAATCTGTATGTGCGCCTTAATATCCCATTGAGGAAAGATAATGATATTTTCACAACTGTTGGCTTGTATTTTGCTACTGTCATTAGAAAAGTAATGTTATTGTTTATTTCTATACTTGTGCTCCCTAATTGACATGTCAAATCTTACACTGAAAGCGAAGCTTGTCTGTTATTGAACCAAGTGATGAAGGGGAAGAACAAGAGGAAGAAGAACAAAAATCAACTCCCAGTGCTGTAATAAAGCACTAGAACTATGATGACACAAGTAATGATATAGTTTTGCATTTTAATTTATTGCGATGGCTGGAACGAGCAATTATTTTTCCACTGTGATTTGATGCCACTCTTAATGTAATATGTAATTATCTCTACTTGTGTAACCAGGGATCTTGTTTGAAGATAACATATATTTTTGTGGAACTACACAAGAAGATGTTGGAAACATTAAACCAATCGAGGATTTTATAGTAAGCATGGCAACCACAGTAGATAATAACGGATGCTTCCAGAGAAGTGCTTCACTTGCATGATCTACACAAAAGCCTCCTGACAAAGGTTGGTACCGACCCTCGGATTTCATCCATATGATTGAGCTTTGTCATCTCTATTGGTGTTGTGCTACTGTTTAGCTACTGTCGTGAGAAAGTGGTATTGTTTCGCATGTTAATCCAAGGCTGCTAATAAATTGATGCACCGCTTTGCCACCGTTATAGCCACTGATAAAATTAAGTAATAATACAGTTCAAGTTTAGATGCTTTGTTTGGTATCATATCATTTCCTATGAGGACAGTCAAGATGCATCTCTTTGTGACTATACATTTCATTAGTTGCTCCCTTTGTTAATGTAATCGATGTTGTTCACTTGTCTTTGCACAACAGGATCCTCCTCTGAAGAAGAAGAATATGGAGTACGTGAAGTGCCTAGTTCTGATTATGCCAGGATGAAGAAGCCTAGTTTATCTTCTCATTAGAAGGAGAAGTTGAAGGATGGTTACATTACTCCCCGCAAGACCAAACTAACTTCATCTCAAAAGGACTCATAGATTTCCATCTTTTTTGTTGTGATGGGAAAGTACAATGTTGTTATAGGATTCTTTCTAGTGAGTTCCATTTATTTAAATGTGTGCCCTGCATTGGACCATGTAGGTGCATGTGTAAACTGTAAATTCATAATACAGTTTGTTGTACTAATCAATTTTTTGTGTATTTATGCAAACAGGGGTGCTCAGCTTGATTTCAATGGGAATTGCACAAAATATTCTGATGCTTTGTGCCCATTATACTTCATCGTGCACAATACATTGAATATTCTCAAATCATTCATTTCCACCTCCAGCCACAAAATTAGCTACAAGGAGGTGTCGATATGTTCAAGGCGTTGCAACATATAAAGGTGAAATCATACAAGCTACACGCGAATTTGGTTGAATTTGGTGGAACTGCACAAGAAGAATAGCTGGTTTATTTAGCACGAGGTGCCATGTCAATGTTTGAACTGATCGCAAACCCTGCCCATTCCACAATTGTACGCATTTGTTATTTTGCAATGGGAAAACCTTGTCGAAGTTTCCTCAATGATGTACGCAAAAAGACATGCATTTGATATTTTGGAATGGGGCAACCTTGTCAAATTTTGCTCATTGATGTTAGCAAGAAGACATGCATTTGATATTTTCGAATGGGACGCCCTTCACTATCAGCAGCATCGATCGATTTTTCTTTATTATTTAGTTGTGAAGTAAATTTTGGCTTTGACATGTGAATCACTAAGATGCATAATCATCGATTGTTTTGAATGTTATCTATGAATTGTGAGGCATGTGAGTTTGATTGTAATGTACAGGCATGCTAAAAAGATGCTCAAACTTTTTGTACATGTGAAACTGCTGCAAACGAGGTGATCACCGTGCATCCTGGGAATAATGCTAATACATGTTGTGTTGCATGTTCATCCAATGGTAGTGATACAAGAATTCGAACTAATCGAACTAAATTTGTTCATACACGGCCGGATTTCATATAAACATTTTGGATTTCATTACATTTCATACATTCTTCAACTAAAAAAGGGGGCGCTAGAGGTATAATTAATTAACCTAATATATGATCTCCGAAGCCCATTTCCCGTGTCTGGCTGAGCCGAACAAAAGCTTATTCTCTAGCACACCTCTCCGACTCCACGTCGCCACCAAGAAGCTAATTGGCTGTCAATGCTCAACCCGCCATGCTTGGCTTCAACCGGAGGGTACCAGCGGTGGCCTTACTTGGTGGAACCGAGGGCGGCGACCTACCGTGTTCCTCTTCCCCATTTTCTGTGTGGCGTGGCCTCATTGGTAGCGGGGCAGGGCCTGATGGAGCCGGCAATGTCCTTTGTCTCATTGCTAGTGGGGCGGCGCCTAGGCGGAGCAGGGGAAATCCTCCCCCTCGTTGCCAGCAGGGCGGGGCCTCGGCAGAGCCGGCGATGTCCTCTACCTTGTTGTTGGCGGGGGGGGGCTCGCCGAAGCCGGTGAAATCCTCCGCCTCAGTGCCGGCTGGGCGGGGCCTCGGCGGAGCCAGCATTGTCCTCCACCTCGTCGTCGGTCTCGCCAAACAACGCCTCGCCCGCTTCATCGCCCTCTTTGTAGGCGGCCGCAACCTCCGCTGCACGCATGCGGTACCACCAGAGCGCGAGGCTGCCCTCGCGAGTGGAGTGGTATGACTCGAGTAGCGCCTCCTGCTCAGCCCGCTCCGCGGAGATCTGCTCCTCCACCTACAAGTGCTCTTGGAGGACATGGTGGTTGTAGGCGGCGTCGGCCTGTGCCTCCCGGAACAGCTCCTAACGCTTCTGCCTCACCGTGTCCATGTATTGGACACATCCCTCACCGATGGTCATGGTGCAATGCACCGGCGAGGATGGCGTGGAGGAGGGGGTTGGCGCTGAATCGTCGACTACCATGTTCTCCATCGGCACGTCATCGTCCTTCGGCTGCCTGCCGGATAGCCAGTCGGTAGCAATGGCTGCCATCTCCTTTTGATTCATCGTCCTCCCGTCCCGAAGAGCGCTGGAGCGCGAGGAAGCCATGGTGGGTGTGGTGTGGACATGAGAAAGGGAACGAAGGCAGATGACTGCGGTTATGGCCGGCGCAATAGTTTATATAGCAATGGTGGGCGGCAGAGGGACGGACGGGTGGCGCTGGAGTAGCCGGCTTGGCAACCGTGTATCTTTAATATGGGCGGCAAACAGACAGATGACAGTTGCATTGTTTGAACGCGGAGCAATCGCCTGCACCAGGAAGCGGCGCGGCCGGCACTGACAGTTTCGGGCGAAAAGCGCACGCGGGCGAGGGAGGCAGTCCGGGTGGGCCAGTGCGGTCAGACTCGTGCTTGGCAGCGGTTTGGGCCAGCAGCTGGACATGCTGGCTCGCCGGCGAGCTTGCCGAGCTGAGCGACAACAATCAGACGATGGACGTGGCTTCCGACCAGGAGCCGGCAACACCGCCTAAGCGGGTTCATGCCATGTTTGAAGGAAATATGCCCTAGAGGCAATAATAAACTTATTATTTATTTCCTTATATCATGATAAATGTTTATTATTCATGCTAAAATCGTATTAACCGGAAACATAATACAGCTATGAATACATAGACAAACAAAGTGTCACTAGTATGCCTCAACTTGACTAGCTCGTTGAATCCAAGATGGTTAAGTTTCCTAGTCGTAGACATGATTTGTCATTTGATTAATGGGATCACATCATTAGAGAATGATGTGACTAACTGGACCCATTCCGTTAGCTTACCACGATGATCGTTTAGTTTGTTGTTATTGCTTTCTTCATGACTTATACATGTTCCCATGACTATGAGATTATGCAACTCCCGATTACCGGAGGAACACTTTGTGTGCTACCAAACGTCACAATGTAATTGGGTGATTATAAAGGTGCTCTACAGGTGTCTCCGATGGTACTTTTTGAGTTGGCATAGATCGAGATTAGGATTTGTCACTCTGATTGTCGGAGAGGTATCTCTGGGCCCTCTCGGTAATGCACATCACTATAAGCTTTGCAAGCAATGCAACTAAGGAGTTAGTTGCAGGATAGTGCATTACGAAACAAGTAAAGAGACTTGCCGGTAACGAGATTGAAGTAGGTATTGAGACACCAACGATCGAATCTCGGGCAAGTAACATATTGATGACAAAGGGAACAACGTATGTTGTTATGCGGTTTGACTGATAAAGATCTTCGTAGAATATGTGGGAGCCAATATGATAATCCAGGTTCCGCTATTGGTTATTGACCAGAGACGTGTCTCCGTCAAGTCTACATAGTTCTCAAACCCATAGGGTCCGCACGCTTAAAGTTCGGTGATGATCGTATTAAGAGTTTTTGTGTTTTGATGTATCGAAGGTAGTTCGGAGTTCCGGATATGATCACGGACATGACGAGGAGTCTTGAAATGGTTGAGACATAAAGATAGATATATTGGACAACTATATTTGGACACCGCAATGGTTCCGGGTGAGATCGGGAATATACCGGAGCACTAGGAGGTTATCGGAACCCCCCGGGAGGTATATAGGCCTTTATTGGGCTTTAGTGGAAAGGAGGGTAAAGGAGCAAGGGAGGTGGTGCACCCCCCCAAGCCCAATCCTAATTTGGAGGGGGGCCGGCCCCCTTACCTTCCTCCCTCCTTCCTCTTCCTTCCCTCTCCTACTCCAAGTTGGAAAGGGGGAATCCTACTCCCGGTGGGAGTAGGACTCCCCATGGCGCGCCCTAGAGAGGGCGGCCCTCCCCCTCCTCCACTCCTTTATATATGGGGACAGGGGGAACCTCTAGACACACAAGTTGATCATTGATCCCTTAGCCGTGTGCGGTTCCCCCCTCCACCATAATCCACCTCGATCATATCGTAGCGGTGCTTAGGCGAAGCCCTGCGTCGGTAGCAATATCATCACCGTCAACATGCCATCGTGTTGACAGAACTCTCCTGTGAAGCTCTGCTGGATCGGAGTTCGTGGTACGTCATCGAGCTGAACGTTTGCTGAACTCGGAGGTGCCATGCGTTCGGTACTTGGATCGGTCGGATCGTGAAGACGTTCGACTACATCAACCGCATTCTCATAATGCTTCCTCTTACGGTCTACGAGGATACGTGGATGATACTCTTCCCTCTTGTTGCTATGCATCACCACGATCTTGCGTGTGCGTAGGAAAATTTTGAAATTACCCAATAGTGGCATCCGAGCCAGGTTTATGCGTAGATGTTATATGCACGAGTAGAACACAAGTGAGTTGTGGGCGATACAAGTCATACTGCTTACCAGCATTTCATACTTTGGTTCGGCGGTATTGTTGGATGAAGCGGCCCGGACCAACATTACGCGTACGCTTACGCAAGACTGGTTCTACCAGCGTGCTTTGCACACAGGTGGCTGGCGGGTGTCAGTCTCTCCAACTTTAGTTGAACCTAGTGTGGCTATGCCCGATCCTTGATAAGGTTAAAACAGCACTAACTTGACAAACTAACATTGTGGTTTTGATGCGTAGGTAAGAACGGTTCTTGCTCAGCCCATAGCAGCCACGTAAAAACTTGCAACAACAAAGTAGAGGACGTCTAACTTGTTTTTGCAGGGTATGTTGTGATGTGAGATGGTCAAGACATGATGCTATATTTTGTTGTATGAGATGATCATGTTTTGTAACCGAGTTATCGGCAACTAGCAGGAGCCATATGGTTGTTGCTTTATTGTATGCAATACAATTGCCCTGTAATTGCTTTACTTTATCACTAAGAGGTAGCGGTAGCCGTAGAAGCAATAGTTGGCGAGACGACAACGATTCTACGATGGAGATCAAGGTGTCGTGCCGGTGACGATGGTGATCATGACGGTACTTCGGAGATGGAGATCACAAGCACAAGATGATGATGGCCATATCATATCACTTATATTGATTGCATGTGATGTTTATCTTTTATGCATCTTACTTTGCTTAGATCGACGGTAGCATTATCAGATGACCTCTCACTAAATTTCAAGGTATAATTGTTCTCCCTAAGTCTGCACCATTGCAAAAGTTCTTCGTGCTGAGGCACCACGTGATGATCGGGTGTGATAAGCTCTACGTTCAAATACAACGGGCGCAAGATAGTTTTGCACACATGGAATACTCAGGTTAAACTTGACGAGCCTAGCATATGCAGATATGGCCTCGGAACACTGAGACCGAAAGGTCGAGCGTGAATCATATAGTAGATATGATCCACATAGTGATGTTCACCATTGAAACCTACTCCATCTCACGTGATGATTGGACATGGTTTAGTTGATATGGATCACGTGATCACTTAGATGATTAGAGGAATGTCTATCTAAGAGGGGGTTCTTTAATAATTTGATTAACTGAACTTTAATTTATCATGAAACTTAGTACCTGATAGTATTTTGCATGTCTATATTGTTGTAGATAGATGGCCCGTGTTGTTGTTCCATTGAATTTTAATGCGTTCCTTGAGAAAGCAAAGTTGAAGATGATGGTAGAAATTACACGGACTGGGTCCGTAACTTGAGGATTATCCTCATTGCTGCACCGAAGAATTACGTCCTAGAAGCACCGCTAAGTGCCAAACCTACTACAGGAGCAACACCAGATGTTATGAACGTCTGGCAGAGCAAAGCTGATGACTACTCGATAGTTCAGTGTGCCATGCTTTACAGCTTAGAACCGGGACTTCAACAACGTTTTGAACGTCATGGAGCATATGAGATGTTCCAGGAGTTGAAGTTAATATTTCAAGCAAATCCCCAGATTGAGAGATATGAAGTCTCCAATAAGTTCTACAGCTGCAAGATACAGAAGAATAGTTCTGTCAGTGAACATATACTCAGAATGTCTGGGTACCATAACCACTTGACTCAACTGGGAGTTAATCTTCCTGTTGATAGTGTCATTGACAGAGTTCTTCAATCACTACCACCAAGCTACAAGAGCTTCGTGATGAACTATAACATGCAAGGGATGAATAAAACAATAACCGAGCTCTTCGCAATGCTAAAGGCTGCGGAGGTAGAAATCAAGAAGGAGCATCAAGTGTTGATGGTTAACAAGACCACCAATTTCAAGAAAAATGGTAAAGGGAAGAAGAAGGGAAACTTCAAGAAGAGCGGCAAACAAGTTGCTGCTCAAGAGATGAAACCCAAGTCTGGACCTAAGCATGAGACTGAGTGCTTCTACTGCAAACAGACTGGTCACTCGAAGCGGAGCTGCCCCAAGTATTTGGCGGATAAGAGGCTGGCAAGGTGAACAAAGGTATATGTGATATACATGTTATTGATGTGTACCTTACTAATTCTCGCAGTAGTACCTGGGTATTTGATACTGGTTCTGTTGCTAATATTTGCAACTCGAAATAGGGACTACGGATTAAGCGAGGATTGGCAAAGGACGAGGTGACAATGCACGCGGGAAATGGTTCCAAAGTCGATGTGATCGCAGTCGGCACGTTACCTCTACATCTACCTTCGGGATTAGTCTTAGACCTGAATAATTGTTATTTGGTGCCATCGTTAAGCATGAACATTATATCTGGATCTTGTTTGATGCGAGACGGTTATTCATTTAAATCAGAGAATAATGGTTGTTCTATTTATATGAGTAATATCTTTTATGATCACGCACCTTTATAGAGTGGTCTATTCTTTTTTAATCTCGATAGTGGAGATACACATATTCATAGTATTGAAGCTAAAAGATGCAGAGTTGATAATGATAGTGCAAATTATTTGTGGCACTGCCGTTTAGGTCATATTGGTATAAAACGCATGAAGAAACTCCATTCTGATGGACTTTTGGAATCACTTGATTATGAATCACTTGGTACTTGCGAACCGTGCCTCATGGGCAAGATGAGTAAAACGTCGTTCTCCGGAACTATGGAGCGAGCAATAGATTTATTGCAAATCATACATACTGATGTATGTGGTCCAATGAATATTCAGGCTCACGGCGGGTATCGTTATTTTCTCAACTTCACAGATGAGTTGAGAAGATATGGGTATATCTACTTGATGAAACATAAGTCTGAAACATTTGAAAAGTTCAAAGAATTTCAGAGTGAAGTGGAAAATCATCGTAACAAGAAAATAAAGTTTCTACGATCTGATCGTGGAGGAGAATATTTGAGTTATGAGTCTGGTCTTCATTTGAAACAATGTGGAATAGTTTCGCAACTCAGTCCACCTGGAACACCATAGCATAATGGTGTGTCCGAACGTCGTAATCGTACTCTACTAGATATGGTGCGATCAATGATGTCTCTTATTGATTTACCGCTATCGTTTTGGGGTTATGCTTTAGAGACGGCTGCATTCACGTTAAATAGGGCACCATCTAAATCCGTTGAGATGACTCCTTATGAACTGTGGTTTGGCAAGAAACAAAAGTTGTCATTTATTAAAGATTGGGGCTGCGATGCTTATGTGAAAAAGCTTCAACCTGATAAGCTCGAACCCAAATCAGAGAAATGTGTCTTCATAGGATACCCAAAAGGATACTGTTGGGTACACCTTATATCACAGATCCGAAGGGAAGACTTTTGTAGCTAAGACTGGATCCTTTCTACAGAAGGAGTTTCTCTCGAAAGAAGTGAGTGGGAGGAAAGTAGAACTTGATGAGGTAACTGCACCTGCTCCCTTATTGGAAAGTAGTTCATCACAAAAACTGGTTTCTGTGACACCTACACCAATTAGTGAGGAAGCTAATGATGATGATCATGAAACCTCAGATCAAGTTACTGCCGAACCTCGTAGGTCAACCAGAGTAAGATCCGCACCAGAGTGGTATGGTAATCCTGTGCTGGAGGTCATGTTACTAGATCATGACAAACCTACAAACTATGAGGAAGCGACGATGAGCCCAGATTCCGCAAAATGTCTTGAGGCCATGAAATCTGAGATGGGATCCATGTATGAGAACAAAGTGTGGACTTTGATTGACTTACCCGATGATCGGCAAGCCATCGAGAATAAATGGATCTTCAAGAAGAAGACAGAAGCTGACGGAAATATTACTGTCTACAAAGCTCGACTTGTTGCGAAAGGTTTTTGACAAGTTCAAGGAGTTGACTACGATGAGACCTTCTCACCCGTAGCGATGCTTAAGTCCGTCTAAATCATGTTAGCTATTGACACATTTTATGATTATGAAATTTGGCAAATGGATGTAAAGGCTGCATTCCTTAATGAATTTCTGGAAGAAGAGTTGTATATGATGCAACCTGAAGATTTTATCGATCCAAAAGGTGCTAAAAAAGTGTGCAAGCTCCAGCGATCCATGTATGGACTGGTGCAAGCCTCTCGGAGTTGGAATAAACTCTTTGATAGTGAGTGGGAGCTCTGTAGCATTTCTAATATTATATGTGGATGACATATTGTTGATTGGAAATGATGTACAATTTCTGGATAGCATAAAAGGATACTTGAATAAGAGTTTTTCAATGAAAGACCTTGGTGAAGCTGCTTACATATTGGGCATCAAGATCTATAGAGATAGATCAAGACGCTTAATTGGACTTTTACAAAGTACATACCTTGACAAAGTTTTGAAGAAGTTCAAAATGGATCAGGCAAAGAAAGGGTTGTTGCCTCTCTTACAAGGTGTGAAGTTGAGTAAGACTCAATGCCCGACCACTGCAGAAGATAGAGAGAAAATGAAAGATGTTCCCTATGCCTCAGCCATAGGCTCTATCATGTATGCAATGCTGTGTACCAGACCTGATGTGTGCCTTGCTATTAGTTTAGCAGGGAGGTACCAAAGTAATCTAGGAGTGGATCACTGGACAGTGGTCAAGAACATCCTGAAATACCTGAAAAGTACTAAGGATATGTTTCTTGTTTATGGAGGTGACAAAGAGCTCGTCGTAAATGGTTACGTCGATGCAAGCTTTGACACTGATCCGGATGATTCTAAATCGCAAACCGGATACGTGTTTATATTGAACGGTGGAGCTGTTAGTTGGAGCAGTTCTAAACAAAGCATCGTGGCGGGATCTCCGTGTGAAGCAGAGTACATTGCTGCTTCGGAAGCAGCAAATGAAGGAGTCTGGATGAAGGAGTTCATATCTGATCTTGGTTTCATACCTAGTGCATCGGGTCCAATGAAATTTTTTTGTGACAATACTGGTGCAATTGCCTTGGCAAAGGAATCCAGATTTCACAAGAGAACCAAGCACGTCAAGAGACGCTTCAACTCCATCCGGGATCAAGTCCAGGTGTGATACATAGAGATTTGCAAGATACATACGGATCTGAACATTGCAGACCCGTTGACTAAGCCTCTCTCACGAGCAAAACATGATCAGCACCAAGACTCCATGGGTGTTAGAATCATTACTGTGTAATCTACATTATTGACTCTATTGCAAGTGGGAGACTGAAGGAAATATGCCCTAGAGGCAATAATAAAGTTATTGTTTATTTCCTTATATCATGATAAATGTTTATTATTCATGCTATAATTGTATTAACCGGAAACATAATACATGTGTAAATACATAGACAAAAAAGTGTCACTAGTATGCCTCTACTTGACTAGCTCGTTGAATCAAAGATGGTTAAGTTTCCTAGCCATAGACATGAGTTGTCATTTGATTAACGGGATCACATCATTAGAGAATGGTGTGATTGACCTGACCCATTCTGTTAGCTTAGCACGATGATCGTTTAGTTTGCTGCTATTGCTTTCTTCATGACTTATACATGTTCCTATGACTATGAGATTATGCAACTCCCGATTACCGGAGGAACACATTGTGTGCTACCAAACGTCACAACGTAACTGGGTGATTATAAATGTGCTCTACAAGTGTCTCCGATGGTACTTTTTGAGTTGGCATAGATCGAGATTAGGATTTTTCACTCCGATTGTCGGAGAGGTATCTTTGGGCCCTCTCGGTAATTCACATCACTATAAGCCTTGCAAGCAATGCAACTAAAGAGTTAGTTGCGGGATAGTGCATTACAAAACGAGTAAAGAAACATGCCGGTAACGAGATTGAATTGGTATTGAGACACCGACGATCGAATCTCGGGCAAGTAACATACTGATGACAAAGGGAACAATGTATGTTGTCATGCGGTTTGACCGATAAAGATCATCCTAGAATATGTGGGATCCAATATGAGCATCCATGTTCCGCTATTGGTTACTGACCTGAGACGTGTCTCGGTCATGTCTACATAGTTCTCGAACCCGTAGGGTCCGCACGCTTAAAGTTCGGTGACGATCGTATTAAGAGTTTTTTTGTTTTGATGTACCGAAGGTAGTTCGGAGTCCCGGATATGATCACGAACATTACGAGGAGTCTCGAAATGGTCAAGACATAAAGATTGATATATTGGACAACTATATTTGGACACCGGAATGGTTCCGGGTGAGATCGGGAATATACCGGAGCACCGGGAGGTTATCGGACCCCCCCGGGAGGTATATGGACCTTTATTGGGCTTTAGTGGAAAGGAGGGAATGGAGCAAGGGAGGTGGTGCACCCCCCCAAGCCCAATCCGCATTGGGAGGAGGGCGTGCCCCCCTTTTCCTTCCTCCCTCCTTCCTCTTCCTTCCCTCTCCTACTCCAAGTTGGAAAGGGTGGAATCCTACTCCCGGTGGGAGGAGGACTCCCCATGGCGCGCCCTAGAGAGGGCCGGGCCTCCCCCTCCTCCACTCCTTTATATACGAGGGCAGGGGGCACCTCTAGACACACAAGTTGATCATTGATCCCTTAGCAGTGTGCGGTGCCCCCATCCACCTTAATCCACCTCGATCATATCGTAGCGGTGCTTAGGCGAAGCCCTGCGTCGGTAGCAACATCATCACCGTCAACACGCCATCGTGGTGACGGAACTCTCCTGTAAAGCTCTGCTGGATCGGAGTTCATGGGACGTCATCGAGCTGAACGTGTGCTGAACTCGGAGGTGCCGTGCGTTCGGTACTTGGGTCGGTCGGATCGTGAAGACATTTGACTACATCAACCGCGTTCTCATAACTCTTCCGCTTACGGTCTACGAGGGTACGTGGACGATATTCTTCCCTCTCATTGCTATGCATCACCATGATCTTGCGTGTGCGTAGGAAAATTTTGAAATTACTACGTTCCCCAACAATGTTCACCTTAGAGCACGTGCGGCCGCACTTCGGCGCACCAATGGTAGAAGAGCTACCAGAGCATGAGGACCTGTGTTGCAACCTCCGTCTCCTCAGCGAGCATCGGTTCACGGAAGGACGAATCACCAGAAAACAAGCGAATGACAATGTCGTCGCGGACATGTGTCCCTATGATCATGGCTTCCTGAATAAGCAGCGAGCGCTGTATCAAACCATCCATAGGGCCCATGAGGCCCTCTCTGTCGTCCTTCGAGTTTTGTGCTCACCGTGGCGCCGTCGTCTCGCATTGTCAACAGGTCAACGAAATGAGGATCAGGAGATGACTTTAATTGGAGAGGATGGCAGTGGGGACCCACCAGGGCCATAGCCGCATGTACGCAAGTGCCTCCTTATTAGTATAGAAAACTATAATTTTTTTTGTTTCCTCCTGGTTTCCTGACATCAGGGTCCCACACCATTGTCAACCTATATTGTCAATAAACGAGGGAATTGCACAAGGAGCGCCAACAGCTGGGACCCAGCAGCTCGAGCAGTATTTGTGTTTTTGAGGTGTGAGTTGAGTTTTTCTTGAGCGATGTTTTTGTTGTTGTTCAGATGAGCAGGGTATGAACTAGGCGAGGTGTGGCCCATTTAGCCCAGGCTATTATTTTATGTCGACCAAATATCCAGCCCAGATATTATTATTTTTCAAGCTGAAAATGGCTAGCCTAGTTATACTTTTTTTGAGGAATACCCAGCCCAGGTCAACCTGTTATTCTCTGTCCCACTGGGCTGCAAATCTTTCCTAGGAGGGATGCATTAAGATTAACAATAAAATGGGCTTTAAGAAATAATAAATGGGATGTAATTATAGAAACTGGGTTGTAACTCTAAAAAATTCACCAAACACGTAATTAGTTAAAAAAATTATTATTATATTCTCAAAATTTTAATTTCATTACTTGTTGCGCATGCAATATTTCGTTTGATTTTTACGTTATACAAATTTATTTTGAAATTATTATTTAAGCTGACTAGAAATTTCGGGATAAAAATATTTCGGATCCCATCAAAATGTGGGAAATTTTATTGAATTCTGTTTTGAGCGGTTGGTTGAAATTATTAATCGTTGTCCTAGCTAGCAAATGAGTTGTAATTTTCACAAACTGTAAATGGGCTGTAGTAAATTCCATTAGAATTCAAAAATGGGTTGTACATTCTTACAAACGGCAAATGGGCTATATGTTCTCTGCCTTACACTTGTGGGCTTACTAAGTTGACGAGTACGCGAGGCTTTGTTAACTTATAGTCAACACACGCTTCTAGCAGCAGTGGCCGTTGGATGTCCATGCAACGGATGTGGTGCTTCTTCTTCAATCTCGGATATTCTTGCTTCAGCTACCCAAACGAACTACCGCCTGTTACCGCCTCCCGTGGCCGGCTGTGCTGCCGCGCAGGAATCACCGGCCCACCCTACTCCCATCGCTGTCCAGGCCATTCCTCTACTCACCAACACCTCCTGTCATTCTCCGGCGACAGCAGCCTCACACCGCAGCCGAACCAGTGAACCCTGGTACTCCCATCCGCATGGGCATCCACCTGCCTCGTCTTCCCTGGCACAGCGTCGTTCCCTTCCTTAGGCCTCGCCGTCGTCCACCGCCTGGGTGATTTCCGTGCGGCATGGTGAATGTGGTCAACGAATGACAACCATTGGAAGAGGACTCTATGCGGTGAGGCTAACAGATGGACCCACTAGCTACATCTTCGCACACAAGGAAGTGCGTCCATACTACAGGAAAAAATATGGTCCTTCCCCCTGACAACTAGGACCCACCAGCTATATCTTCGCACGCAAGGAAGTGCGTCCTTATCCTCCCTGACAGCTGGGACTCACCTGGTCGAGTCTGGAGCAACACGTGTCGTAGAAGAGGCACGGACGTAGCATGTCACGCAGTACCTTATATATCATGTACATGTACGTACAGCCACGCTGCAAGAAAGTAAATACAGCTACATATGTACAATTGGGAAGGGTCTCGAACGCGTACGGCGACAACATCCTGTTCATTGGCAGCCAACCGGCTGGGTCAGAACAGAGAAACTGCATCATGTTCATCGGGAGGCAACGGAATGTGTCATGTTCATCGGGATCCAACAGGCTTGGACGGAATAGTAGAAATGAGGCATGGCGTACCGCAGAATGGAGGAAATGACCTTCTGTTCGACCGCCTATGGTCAAAACAGGATCATGCTCATCGGGAGGGGTCTGGCATACCGCAAAACGGAGGAAATAGACTTCTCTTCGACCTCCTACGATCAAAACGGGGTCCTGTTCATCGGGACGTGTGTGCCGTACCGCAAAATGGGACTCCACGGGCTACTGTTCATCCACCATCGACCTCCTCCAGCCTCCACTTGCTACTATTCATCCACCGTGTCTCCCTCCTTCCTCCACGGGCTCCTGTTCATCTAGCCTCCACCGGCTACTATTCAACCAGCCCTCCATGGGGTCCTGTTCATCCAGCCTCCACCGGCTACTGTTCAACCAGCCCTCCACGGGGTCCTGTTCATCCAGCTTCCACCGGCTACTGTTCAACCAGCCCTCCACGGGGTCCTGTTCATCCAGCCTCCATCGGCTATTGTTCAACCAGCCCCCCACGGGGTCATATTCATCCACCCCCAACCGGCTCGATCAGGGTCCTGTTTATCCAGCGGCAATGGCCTCTACTACCACGGGGTCCTGTTCATCCAACCCCCACCGGGAACTGTTCATCCAACCACCAACAACACTCACTATTCATCAAGAGGCAGCAGGTTCGATCAGCTTCAGTTAGCAGCAGTTGCGAAGGAATAGCTCGATTAGGTTTAGTCAACAACCAGGGATCGATTGATTGCTCGGGTTCAGTAACACGTAGCCAGTGCAATCGCTCAGGTTCAGTAAGCAAATGCCTCGCTCGAGTTTAGTTAGAGCCCAACGCCTCGCACAAACGTGTGTAGTGTATGAGAGAAATGCGCAAACCTCCATGCATCGCTCGGCCTCGTCCACCCACCGTAACAGTGAACTCCCCGAAATTTTCCTCGCCCTCGCTTCTACCACAATTTTTCCCATCGTGGATGGCCCAAAGAATGTCATCCAGCTGTGTGCCCGGCCCGCCCAAACAAAAAAGCCCATTTTCTATCATGTTTTTTGTCATATAAGTAGGAGCCCACCACATCTATGATGATACTGGGTTTTTTCACAATTATCGTCATAGAAGTGTCATAAGCATGACAGGAAAAAAATTTGTTCGGCCCAAAATGTCATGAATGTGTCTTTTTTTGTATTGGGGGGTGGCTGATATTTTTCCATGCTAGATGTGTTATTCTCAGGATGAGTGTTTATTCACTTGTCATTACATGAGAGTACGACAAAGGTATTTGGGATGCCCAGTCCGAAAATAAAAAATGAATTTACTTTATGTTGTCAAATAATAAATTCCTTGGAAAGTGTTGGTATGGACGACACTCGTGGATACGGCTAGCTGTGGAATGTGAAAGTATGATGGAAAATGGAATAAACTTTATTTTTTGTTTGGGAACCGTCTATGATATATCTAGGATGGAAAGTATTGGGAACTACTCGATCATTTTCATTGATAGGAAAAGCATGCCACCGACAATATTTTATCTCTATCTTTTCACTTTGAGCTCTAGCACCTCTACAAATCCCTACTTCCCTCTGCGAAGGGCCTTTCTATTTACTTTATGCAATTTTTATTTTATATGGGTCTCAATCTTCTCTTATAAAGCACCAACTAAGGGGCACTATGATCATCCTTGAGCATTGGGTGTAGCTAATATGCGAGTGTGTTTCATGAATGGATCAATGATTGAGCATGATGGGCCAGGGATAACTTGCTTTAGTGTTAATATTTTGAAAGACATGGTTGCTTGTTGATATGCTTGAGTATTTAAATCTTCATGTCAAAACTAGACTATTGCTTTGAATCATATAAAAGTCCATATGTCCATGCGACAAAAGAAAAGAATATGTGATGAACATGTTAGGCAGCATGCCACATCAAAAATTCTGCTATTATCATTTACCTACTCGAGGACGAGTAGGAATTAAGGTTGGGGATGCTGATACACTGTCACATCCCTAGCTTCTAGTAATGCACTAGGCTAGCCTCATGTGTGCATCATGTTTAATCTTGAAAGAAACTTGAAATGGGGATTGCCTAAACCCCTAGCATCAAAGGAACTCACTAGGTTCACCTAAAATATTTTCAGTAAATCCAAATGGCTTTCAAAAATGTTCATCAACTATGGAAAATGCTGTAAACAGTAACTAGAGGTGATGCACATTTTCCCATGACATTTGGGCTCTGAATTAAATCATACTCTATTTGCATTTGGGCATTTAAATGCTATAAAATATTTTAGATGCTCAAATAATCATAAACTAAAATGTTTACTGTTGGATATATTCCAAACAATATCCGTGATTAGTTTCATGATTTTTGGAAATGCACTGGCATTTTTAATAAAGCCCTGAAGTTACAGAAATAATAGAAAACAAGAAATAATAAAAAGAAAGGAACTTACATGGCAAAGCCCACCTGGCCGGGTACTGTAGCAGCCAGCTGGGCAAAGCTAGCCCAGCCCACCAGGGGCTCCTCCCTGTCGTCTTCCACCTCCTGCCAGTGGGCAGGAGGGCGTGTGGCCGCCGTGCGTGCACACGCGCCCCGGCCACCTCCTGCTTGCCGCTCCCCCTCGACGCCCTGACCTTCTCTGGTGACGCCATGCAGACCCCCTGGCCCTCTCTCACCCTCCCTGTGTCCACCCCCCTCCTTTGCTCTCTCCGCGCAGCAGCCGAGCACGCCTGACGCCACCGTTCACCATTGCGGCGACCACATCCTTCCCCGTGCCTCTCCGACATGATCCCGAGCTCTGCCACGACGTCGTCGTCCTCTCCATCGAGTCACGTGGCGCCAGAAGCTCTGCTGCATCTCCAATGACGTCGTTTCCGACCTCGAGTGCCGGTGATGCCCACCGTCGATTCGCCAGACCCCGTGCCTCCCCTGCCTCGCCAGCAGCACCAGAAGAACTGCGGTGAGCCGCTGCACCGTTTCCCCCATGCCCCATTGCCTAATTCGCCCCCTAGCCGCATCAACCACCAGAGCCGAGCGCTCCCCGCCGCCGGCCATGTCGCCGCCGCGGTTGCAACACACGCACGTCGCACCAGAGCACGTAGGCGTGCTCAGCGCTTCCTCAAGAAGCCGCAGACCCCACCAGTTCGTCTCGGAACGCGCCGTAGCGCCTAAACGTCGGTGCCCCAGCTTCAGCCGCCGCCACGAGCTCTGCTCCGGCGAGCTCCGGCGCCCTGCGGCCTCCCACTTACCCCCTAGATTCGGGCGAGCCCAGGCTATGCCCCGGTGCCCTCAGCCGCCGCCCCCGTCGCCTTTAGCGCAAGTCCGGCGCGCTGCCGCCACCGCTTTGGTCGCCGCTGGCCAAACCCCGGCGGGCTGACGTGGTCGCTTAGTTAGGAGCTAATCACCACTAATCCCTCTCTAACAGACACTGACAGGCGGGCCCCGCAGCGGGTCAAATCCCAGTCAACACGGGATTAACTCCTAGTTAACAGTGAGCCAATAACATGTGGGACCCGGTCATCAGGTTTGACCTGGTCAGCATTAGTTGACTCGCTGACGTCATGCTTGCACAACGCTGACGCAGTTAAACATTTTCTGGATTTAAAATAATTCAGAAAATTCTAGAAAATGTTTAAAAGTTCAAAAATTTATAGAAAATCAACCGTAACTCCAAATGAAATATTTTACATATGAAAAATGATCAGAAAAATTCAATCTATCCATCTGTACCTTTCTCATGCATGTTTGAACAACTTGCAGCCACTATATATGACAATTTGAATTAATGGCATTTAAGAAAGCACATATGGAATTTGAATTTGAACCTAGTGTTCAAACCAACACCATTTAACTTGTTGCTAGTTTCATTAGCTCAATCAACAACATATTGCCATGTCATGCTCATGCATCATATTGTTGCATCGCCTTGATTGTGTTCTTCCTTGTTTGCCGGTAATTGTCCCCTCTCAGTAGACGACGTTCCGACGATGAGATCGATGACACCGATGAAGAACTATACTATCTTCAGAAGTGCCAGGCAAGCAAAACCCCCTTGTTCATTCTGATACAATCCAACTCTCTCGCTCCTTCTCTCTTTTACTGCATTGGGACAACAACGATTCAACTGTTACATGTTGCGGTAGTTGAACCCCTTTCCTTTGCATGACCTGTCATTGCCACAGCAAATAGATGAAACCCACTAGCATGAGTAGGAGTTGTTTGAGCCCTGGTGTGCCTACTCATTCATGCTTGTTTGTCATGCCTGCTGTTGCTTAGAGTTGAGTCAGGTCTGATTCATCGGGAATGAATTGGAATGGTGATGAACATGTCCTACTGTGTGTGAGCTAAGTGTGTGGACACGATTTGGTGAAGGTAGCGGTGAGAGGCCATGTAGGAGTACATGGTGGGTTGTCTCGTTGCAGCTGTCCTCAGGAACTGAGTTCTGTGTTTGTGATCCATGAATAGTTACTACCACAGATTGGGTTCCTGTAACTCGACACCTCTCGACTTATTAATCAACTCGATCTCTGTCCAGGAGTTGCAACTAGTTTCTGGTGTTTGTAGGTAGTGTTAGTAGTCTACCAAGTGGCACCCGGTATAGGTGGGCTTGGGACAGACTAGGCATAGTGGCATGGTGTACCAAGTGGCACCCGGATGGTGGGCTTGGGAACCCTGCACACATCGTTTGGGGCCGTGAGTGACACCCCGTCCGGATCTCCTTGCGGATGGAACCCGAATAGGCGATAAACCTGGACTAGAGACTTGTGTGGTTAGTCAGGTCGTGGCCGACTCCCTCGCCAGGCTTCCGCTTGAAGGTTGCCGAGATACACGACATGTACATGGTGGTAAGTGGCGAGAGCGTGTGTGAAGAAGTACACCCCTGCAGGGTTATCATTATCTATTCGAATAGCCGGATTCCTCGAATATGGAAACTTGGACCCCTTGCATCGTTCATAGACAAGTGAAAGTGGATACTCTAAAATGCGCAAGATAAGCGTGAGTGCTATGGATGGTGTTCTCGTAGGGAGACGGGAGCGGATCCATAGTGGTGTATTGATACGGTGAATATGTGGACTCGTGTGCGCCACCTCAAAAGAGTTACTTGCAGTCGTAGTTCAGGATAGCCACCGAGTCAAAGCTGGCTTGCTGCTGTTAAACCCCACCATCCCCTTCAGTGATAATGATACATATGTAGTTAGATCTGATGTAAGTCTTGCTGAGTACAGTTGTACTCACGTTTGCTTAATTTATGTTTTGCAGAGAGACTTCAGTCTTGCTAGTAGTTCCATGTGGACTTCGACGTTTAGCTTGTTACCTCAGCTACGATCTTGTGCCCTCAGCAGGATCTGGTAGATAATCAGGCTTCTCAGCCTTTTTCATTTGTAGAAGTCTGTACTCAGACATGTTAAGCTTCCGCATGCGCTTTGACTTGTATGCTCTGAATGTTGGGTCATGAGACCCATGTTTGTATTATCTGGCTCTTCGGAGCCTGATGAATAAATACTTTGAGTCGTAGAGTTTTGTTGTGATGCCATGTTGTATTTACACATATCGAGCATATTGTGTGTATGATTGAAATGCTTGGTATGTGTGGGATACGACAACCTAGTTGTTTATCCTTGGTAGCCTCTCTTGTGGGGAAATGTAGTCTTGTGCTTCCACGAGCCATAGTAGTCCGCTACAGCCTGGTTCACCGGAGTCCTGCTAGCCCAGCACTACTGCTCCGGAACACTTGACTGGCCGGCATGTGATTCACATCGTTCCTGTGTCTGTCCCTTCGGGGAAATGTCACGCGGTGACATCCGCGGAGTCCTGCCTAGCATGCTACAGCCCGGTTCACCGAAGTCCTGTTAGCCCAGTGCTACAGCCCGGATTCGCACGCTGCTGACCGACATGCTCGATGTTGATTCATGTATGCCTGTCCCCATAAGTTAGTGCCACTTTGGGTTCACGACTAGTCATATCGGCTCGGGTTCTTTGTCATATGGATGCTAGTGACACTATCATATACGTGAGCCGAAAGGCGCAAACGGTCCCGGGCCATGGTAAGGCGACACCCGTGGGAATACCATGCGTGAGGCCGCAATGTGATATGAGGTGTTACCGGCTAGATCGATGTGACTTGGAATCGGGGTCCTGACAGCTTTAGTATCAGAGCTTGACTGCCTATAGGATTACCAAGCCAAGCTGGTCGAAGTTGAGTCTAGAAATGCTTTATTTATATAAGGGAATTGATTGTGGATGGGAATGTAAGGCTCTTTACTCCTTTACCTTATGCCCTTCTGCTCTGAGTCAACCTCTTCTTTTCTACGGGGGTTTAGAACTAGGCTTCTCTTCTATCTCTCAGGATGACGTGCTACTAAACCATAGTTGCCTAGGATTGTTGGGTTTAAGCCTCAGTTCAGTTCCTACTACTTCCGTATGTTGACCGTTGATCCCGGAACTTTGATATTGTGATGTTGAGTGGTTATGCCACCATTTTGCAGGATGTCTCAAATCATTTTGAGCATTTACAACCATTATGTTGTCCGAGTCATCCCAGGTTTCTAAATAGTCTGATGCATCTGCAAATCCCTTCCTCCCATTCCTGATGCCCTTTTGGGCCAAATTAAGCACACTAATTGGTGAGTTGAGTTACTCTATTGCCTCGACCTATATGTTGGAGTTTTTATTATGACACTAGGGTTTCTTAGAGTTAGTAATCTAGCCATCTTTGGTGTTCCCATTGTGATGATTCTGGCCACCATTCTTGAAAGCATCTCGTGATGTTATTTAGTTAGTAGGTATTCTATCTCTGGGTCCTTGGACCCAAGATTCACTCTACTTACTTCATGTTGATATTGTTGCTCGTACCTTTAGGATATTAGTAACCTTTGTGATAGTCCTAGGGGTCCGTGGTATTTCCTTCTTCCAAATACCATGAACTATTTATGGCAGAAGTTCGTCGAACCAAAAGATCACAATAAGAGTGCTCTTGACGAGTTCTCCATTCAAATTGTGAATCTGTCAGTCCTTCTTCTTCTGCATGGGTTATCCAGAAGAAATATGTTGAACTTGTTCGACATACTAATCCATGCGTCCACAACTCAAAAAAAATTATATGTTCCTTGAGTTGCCCCCCTTTAGTTGTATAACGACCTTAGCCTATCAGTTGATAGTCAAGAGTATGTGTGCATTCGTGTTTATCGGTGCCTTTTACTCTTGTGGTCTGTCAAGCCATTCTATTCCGGAATGACTAGGAGAAACAAACTCCAGTACCTCGTCCATTTCTAGGATTGGGTCAAAGTAGTTGTATCCCGCAGATCAAAATGCCAATCCAGCTTTTGTTCTGTTCTACCTCGGAGTATCACCCTCTTTCATAACAAGAGTATTGTGAGAATCGCACACACCCTCAAATGAATTCTTGACTCAGTGATACTTCTTGCCATCATTTTTCATTCCTCGGCTCCGTGTTGTTGCAACCGGAATACCGACAAGTGAACCATGATGTGTGAAGTCAATACTCCTCTCAACGATCTTGCTTGGTAGTTAATGGACATTAATATCATTCTTAGCATGTTGGTTATCGAATCACTATACTAGGATTGATCGTGCTACCTTGTCCTTATTTCTGGCGCACTCTTCGAGCCTTGAGTTAGGATTGAATCCCTTGCTCTTATGATCATGTTGTCTTGCCTTGAAAAGCAAGATTGTTCCCGAGCTTACTAACATATCGGTGGTTCGTGATATTCCGAATATTTTCTCGGAAGTATCACCAGGTTGTCACCTGACCGCTATGTTGAGTTCTTGATCAAGTTCGTTTTTTGTAACAACCCCTTCTCCAAGAATGTGAGTTGGATACCCTGAACTGGTTGGTTAAGCTGAACAATAACTTGGAGAGTTGGAAGATAAAAGCTTTATCCGACTTAGTTCATTTTAGGGGATATTTTGTATGTGTGTTGAAGAAAGATGGTACTTTCATCGATTGACCCTCGTGATCAGTTAATGGACCTATCATCTTATCCAAACTTGGACTTGAGTATGGGCTATCGTCAAGTCCATTCAGAACCAACGATGTTCGTAATGTTGTTTTACTCGTGGTTAACCCCTCGAGCATACACCATTACATCTTTTGGTCTGACCAATGCTATCATTGTGTTCACTTAAATTGTGGAATTCCACTTATATGGAAGCTTGGATGAATTGTTGTTGAGCCCATCAGCAACATTTTTATCTCCTCCATGATTTGTGTTGAACATTCGGCTAGTATTGGAAACTTATATAAGCTTTATCTTCGTGTTTCGTTCATGAAGAATATGCTTGGATGAAAGAAGTGACTTCCTCGAATTCATGTGCATTTGATGCTAGTTGCCGCCATGAATTCGAGAAAGCATGTTTCGCTTCCTCTGGAATCATCCCAAGTCAGTCATGCATACATGCGAAGTATTCTGTGGTCTGGAGACTTGCAACCTTCATTCTATATGAATCCCTAGCACACCAAGCCACTGATTGATTTTCTCAAGAAAAAGAAGTTCTTAAGTGCTAACCCTTAAGGACCCAAAGGTAATGCACAAGACTTCGATATCCTCGATGATGGTTCCAACCTGAACTCGGTAGTTTTATTATAAGACTACTACGTGGTCATGCTTGTCTTGGACAGCATGCCCACATGTGTGTAGCAGAACCAGCTCATGTTTTGGAGTTTGCTATCGTAGTTCATTTCCCGAGAATCTCGCAACGCCATTTCCTCGACTTGTTTTGCAAACTTCCATTTTCATTCTAGACTTGATGGGTCTGGATTATTCTGAAACCAACCGGATCTGAATCTCAGGCAGATATGATGGTTGGAACATTTCCCAGGAACTATCATATTGGTCTCTCTGTAACCTGGTAAAGTGGATGTCGTGGCCAACACACCCAGCCGGAAGACCTATTATTGTAGTATCTTGATTGAGTAAGTTGGCCACCTCCCCATAAGGATTTCGTAGGATTTACTCCAGTAGTTATTCCTTATGGATTCCTGAGCTCCTGGAGTCCGACCTGCTACTTGATGTTCTAGATACCAAACCATTTCAATGAATGGGTTAGGCTAGCACATCAAGGAGAACATTAGAAGCGAAGCGCTAAATGTCTCTCAGTCGATCATCCAGATTTTGATTCCTTGGCCTCGCCAAGGTGAAATCTGAGAAGATGTTATCTTCCTTTGCATCTGCATCCTCCACCATTAAATGTCTCTCGGTCGATCATCCAGATTTTGATTCCTTGGCCTCGCCAAGGTAAAATCTGAGAAGGTGTTATCTTCCTTTGCATCTGCATCCTCCACCATTTTTCATCATGGTAGTATGTTGTGTTGCCAGGATCCTTGACACGGATATTGGTAAAACATGATGAATATGGAAATGCTCAAGTTCTTGAGAGCACGTGCAAGCACTAGGACATATCGTCAGCATTAATTGGGATCCGCTCTCAGTTTCTTCGATTATGCCATAACCTTTCTAACAGCGGAATCACTCTCTACTATTGAGTTTCTCCCTAGTTACTAGAATTATTCCCAGCATTTGCATTTTGTTCCTAGTTTGCACCGCCATTGTGCCATTCAACCTTGGACTACCCTACTCGGCAATTTCTGGTCAGGATCACCTTCAAAAGTGGTCCTATCATGGGTCCCATCCATTTCCGGTGATAAGCAAAAATCACTCATTGCGTTGTCTTCAACAAGGTAGTCCACATCATCCATTCTAGTCTGAGTATGCCATCCTTTTCCGACTCCTTCAAATGATCGATTGTGATTCCCTTAGGCTGGTATAAAGAGTTTCAATGATCTTTGTATCAAAAGTAATTCCTTTGCCACTTAAGGGGATAATTCTACGAGTCACCTTCCTTAAGGTATCACATTATGGAATCATGGCAATTTTTCCTCGCTACTTTGAAACCCTCGTCAATTGTTTCTTCCGTCCTTTTTAAGGTGTGTTTTGCCTCTCAGCTCAAGATATGTTCAATGTCTCATTCCGTGAGTTGATCGTGAGTTGCGTGATCCTCGAGGAGATCGATTTCTATAGAGTTTCTTTCTGTCATCATCGTGTTGGACAAAGATCTCGAAGACAAAGACGTCAAGATCAACATCCTCGAGAAAGACATCTGGATCGTGAAGAATGTGTTAGCTTGTGTCCCTCTATCTTCTTACCTCATGACTTGAATCTTGGGATGAGATTCTTGTTTAGTAGGGGTGAGTTGTCACATCCCTAGCTTCTGGTAATGCACTAGGCTAGCCTCATGTGTGCATCATGTTTAATCTTGAAAGAAACTTGAAATGGGGATTGCCTAAACCCCTAGCATCAAAGGAATTCACTAGGTTCACCTAAAATATTTTCAGTAAATCCAAATGGCTTTCAAAAATGTTCATCAACTATGGAAAATGTTGTAAACAGTAACCAGAGGTGATGCACATTTTCCCATGACATTTGGGCTCTGAATTAAATCATACTCTATTTACATTTGCGCATTTAAATGCTATTAAATATTTTAGATGCTCAAATAATCATAAACTAAAATGTTTACTGTTGGATATATTCCAAATAGTATCCATGATTAGTTTCAGGATTTTTGGAAATGCACTGGCATTTTTAATAAAGCCCTGAAGTTACAGAAATAATAGAAAACTGGAAATAATAAAAAGAAAGGAACTTACCTGGCAAAGCCCACCTGGCTGGGTACTGTAGGAGCCAGCTGGGCAAAGCCAGCCCAACCCACCAGGGGCTCCTCCCTGTCGTCTTCCACCTCCTGCCAGTGGGCAGGAGGGCGTGTGGCCGCCGTGCGCGCACACGCGCCCCGGCCACCTCCTGCTTGCCGCTCCCCCTCGATGCCCTGGCCTTCTCTGGTGTCGCCACGCAGACCCCCTGGCCCTCTCTCACCCTCCCCGTGTCCATCACCCTCCTCTGCTCTCTCCGCGCAGCAGCCGAGCGCGCCTGTCGCCACCGTTCGCCGTTGCGGCGACCACAGCATTCCCCGTGCCTCTCCGACATGACCCCGAGCTCCGCCACGACATCGTCGTCCCCTCCATCGAGTCACGCGGCACCAGAAGCTCTGCTGCATCTCCAACGCCGTTGTTTCCGACCTCGGGTGCCGGTTATGCCCGTCGTCGATTCGCCGGACCCCGTGCCTCCCCTGCCTCGCCAGAAGCACCAGAAGAACTGCGGTGAGCCGCTGCACCATTTCCCCCATGCCCTGTTGCCTAATTCGCCCCCTAGCCGCATCAACCACCGGAGCCGAGCGCTCCCCGCCACCGTCCATGTTGCCGCCGCGGTTGCAACACCCGCACGTCGCACCAGAGCTCGTAGGCGTGCTCATCGCTTCCTCGGGAAGCCGCAGACCCCACCAGTTCGTCTCGAAATGCGCCGTAGCGCCTAACCGTCGGTGCCCGAGCTTCGGCCGCCGCCACGAGCTCTGCTGCGGCGAGCTCCTGCGCCCCGCGGCCTCCCACTTACCTCCCTGGATTCGGGCGAGCACGGGCTACGCCCCGGTGCCCTCAGCCGCCGCCCTCGTCGCCTATAGCGCAAGTCCGGCACGCTGCCGCCGCCGCTTTGGCCGCCGCCGGCCAAACCCCAGCGGGCTGACGTGGTCGCTTAGTTAGGCGCTAATCACCATTAATCCCTCTCTAACAGACACAGACAAGCGGGCCCCGTAGCGGGTCAAATCCCAGTCAACACAGGATTAACTCCCAGTTAACAGTGAGCCAATGACATGTGAGACCTGGTCGTCAGGATTGACCTGGTCAGCGTTAGTTGACTCGCTGACGTCATGCTTTCACAACGCTGATGCAGTTAAAGATTTTCTGGATTTAAAATAATTCAGAAAATTCCAGAAAATGTTTAAAACTTCAAAAATTCATAGAAAATCAACTGTAACTCCAAATGAAATTTTTTATGTATGAAAAATGATTAGAACAATTCAATCTATCCATATGTACCTTTCTCATGAATGTTTGAACAACTTACAGCCACTATATATGACAATTTGAATTAATGGCATTTAAGAAAGCACATATGGAGTTTGAATTTGAACCTAGTGTTCAAACCAACTCCATTTAACTTCTTGCTAGTTGCATTAGCTCAAGCAACAGTATATTGCCATGTCATGATCATGTACCATATTGTTGCATCGCTTTGATTGTGTTCTTCCTTGTTTGCCGGTAATTGTCCCCTCTCAGTAGACGACGTTCCGACGATGGGATCGATGACACCGATGGAGAACTATACTATCTTCAGAAGTGCCAGGCAAGCAAAAACCCCTTGTTAATTCCGATACAATCCCACTTTTTCGCTCCTGCTCTCTTTTACTGCATTAGGACAACAACGATTCAACTGTTACATGATGCGGTAGTTGAACCCCTTTCCTTTGCATGACTTGTCATTGCCATAGTAAATAGATCAAACCCACTAGAATGAGTAGGAGTTGTTTCAGCCCTGGTGTGCCTACTCATTCATGTTGTTTGTCATGCCTGCTATTGCTTAGAGTTGAGTCGGGTGTGATTCATCGGGAATGAATTGGAATGGTGATGAACATGTCCTACTGTGTGTGAGCTAAGTGTGTGAACACAATTTGGTAAAGGTAGCGGTGAGAGGCCATGTAGGAGTACATGGTGGGTTGTCTCATTGCAGCCGTCCTCAGGAACTGAGTTCTGTGTTTGTGATCCATGAACAGTTACTACCACACATTGCGTTCCGGTAACTCAACCCCTCTCGACTTATTAATCAACTCGATCTCTGTCCAGGAGTTGCAACTAGTTTCTGGTGTTTGTAGGTAGTGTTAGTAGTCTACCAAGTGGCACCCGGTACAGGTGGGCTTGGGACAAACTAGGCACAGTGGCACGGTGTACCAAGTGGCACCCGGATGGTGGGCTTGGGAACCCTGCACACATCGTTTGGGGTCGTGAGCGACACCCTGGCCGGATCTCCTTGCGGATGGAGCCCGAATAGGTGATAAACCTGGACTAGAGACTTGTGTGGTTAGTCAGGTCGTGGCCGACTCCCTCGCCAGGCTTCCGCTTGAAGGTTGACGAGATACACGACGGGTACATGGTGGTAATTGGCGAGAGCGTGTGTGAAGAAGTACACCCCTGCAGGGTTATCATTATCTGTTCGAATAGCCGGATTCCTCGGATATGGAAACTTGGACCCCTTGCATCGTTCATACAAAAGTGGAAGTGGATACTCTAAAATGCGCAAGATAAGCGTGAGTGCCATGGATGTCGTTCTCGTAGGGAGACGGGAGCGGATCCATAGTGGTGTATTGATCTGGTGAATATGTGGACTCGTGTGCGCCACCTCAAAAGAGTTACTTGCAGTCGTAGTTCAGGATAACCACCGAGTCAAAGCTGGCTTGCTGCAGTTAAACCCCACCATCCCCTTCATTGATAATGATACATATGTTGTTAGTTCTGATGTAAGTCTTGCTGAGTACATTTGTACTCAGGTTTTTCTTAATTTATGTTTTGCAGAGAGACTTCAGTCTCGCTAGTAGTTCCACATGGACTTCGACGTTTAGCTTGTTACCTCAGCTACGATCTTGTGCCCTCGGCAGGATCTGGTAGATAGTCAGGCTTCTCAGCCTTTTTCATTTGTAGAAGTCTGTACTCAGACATGTTAAGCTTCCGCATGTGCTTTGACTTGTATGCTCTGAATGTTGGGTCATGAGACCCATGTTTGTATTATCTGGCTCTTCGGAGCCTAATGAATAAATACTTTGAGTCGTAGAGTTTTGTTGTGATGCCATGTTGTATTTACACATATCGAGCATATTGTGTGTATAATTGAAATGCTTGGTATGTGTGGGATCCGACAACCTAGTTGTTTATCCTTGGTAGCCTCTCTTATGGGGAAATGTAGTCTTGTGCTTCCACGAGCCATAGTAGTCCGCTACAGCCCAGTTCACCGGAGTCCTGCTAGCATAGCACTACTGCTCCCGAACACTTGACTGGACGGCATGTGATTCACTTCGTTCCTGTGTCTGTCCCTTTGGGGAAATGTCACGCGGTGACATCCGGAGTCCTTCCTAGCCTGCTACAGCCCGGTTCACCGGAGTCCTGTTAGCCTAGTGCTACAGCCTGGATTCGCACGCTGCTGACCGACATGCTCGATGTTGATTCATGTATGCCTGTCCCTGTAAGTTAGTGCCACTTTGGGTTCACCACTAGTCATGTCGGCTCGGGTTCTCTGTCATATGGATGCTAGCGACACTATCATATACGTGAGCCGAAAGGCGCAAACGGTCCCGGGCCATGGTAAGGCGACACCCGTGGGAATACCGTGCGTGAGGCCGCAAAGTGATATGAGGTGTTACCGGCTAGATCGATGTGACTTGGAATCGGGGTCCTGACATACACCTCCAATGTATCTATAATTTTTGCTTGTTCCATGTTATATTATCATTCTTGGATGTTTTACAATCATTTTATAGAAACTTTATATCATTTTTTGGGACTAACACATTGACATAGTGCCTAGTGCCAGCTGTTGTTTTTTCCTTGTTTTTCACTTCACATAAAATCAGTACAAAACGGAGTCCAAACGAAGCGTAACTTTGTGGAGATTTTTCTGGACCAGAAGACACCTATTGGGCCAAAAAGTACCAGAGGGGGCTCTGAGGGGAGCATAACGCACCTGGGCACGCCTGGGGTCGCAGGCACGCCCTGGTGGGTTGTGCCCACCTCGGCCGCCTCCCGCACCACCTCTTTGCTCTATAAATACCTCGAAAATCCAAAAACCCTAGGGGAGTCGATGAAACACAATTCCAGCCATCGCAAGTTCCAGAACCACCAGATCCAATCTAGACACCATCACGGAGGGGTCCATCATCCTCATTGGTGCCTCTCCGATGATGCGTGAGACTTCATTATAGACCTACGAGTCCGTAGGCAGTAGCTAGATACCTTCATCTCTCTCTTTTGATTCTCGATACAATGGTCTCTTGGAGATCTATTTGATGTAACTGTTTTACCGGTGTGTTTGTTGGGATCCGATGAACTTTGAGTTTATGATCAGATCTATTTTATCCATGAAAGTTATTTGAGTTTTTATCTCTTATACGCATGATTACCAATAGCCTCGTATTTCTTCTTTGAATCTTTGGTTTAGTTAGGCTGAGTAGATCAATTTTTCTTACCATGGGAAGAGGTGCTTTGTGATGGGTTCGGTCGTGTGGTGTTCTTTCCCAGTGACAGAAGGTGCAGCAACACACGTGTCAATCGTTGCCATTAAGGATAACAAGATGGGGTCTATTCCTACATGAATAGATCTTGTCTACATCATGTCATCGTTCATGTTGCATTACTCTGTTTTTCCTTGAACTTAATACACTAGATGCATGCTGGATAGCGGTCGATGTGTGGAGTAATAGTAGTAGATGCAGGCAGGAGTCGGTCTACTAATCTTGGACGTGATGCGTATATAATGATCATTGCCTAGATATCGTCATAATTATTTGATGTTCTATCAATTGCCCAATGGTAATTTGTTTACCTGCCGTATGCTATTTTTCTTACGAGAAGTCACTAGTGAAATCTACGGACCCTTGGTACATTCTTTATCATATTTGCTTTCCGATCTATTATTTGCCACTTTTATTTTCAGATCTATTATTCCAAAACCCCAAAAATACATTGCTGCATTTTTTTTTACTTATTTTATTTAGCATTTCCATGAGATCTATTTATCCAATCTACTACAAACCAATATATCTTTTACCCGAGAGGGATTGACAACCCCTTTTTCGTGTAGGGTTGAAAGTATTTGTTCTTTGTGTGCAGGTACCGTTTACATAGTGTTGCTTGGTTCTCCTACTAGTTCAATAACCTTCCTCTCATCACTGAGGGAAATACCTATCGTAGTTGTGCTGCATCATCCCTTCATCTTCGGGGAAAATACTGACGTGGACACGAACCATCATGCCCTCTCATATAGGGGATATTTGAGGATTTATAGTGGAAGAATTAGGTCATGAAGGTCCATGAGGGGCCCACAAGCTAGGGGGTGCACCCCCATGGCTTGTGGCCGCCTCGTGGGTCTTCTGGCCTCCTCTCCAAGTCTCGTGGGTTTCGTCTGATCCAAGAAAAATAACCGTAAAGTTTTATTCAGTTTGGACTCCATTTGATATTCCTTTTCTATAGAAGTCCAAAACAAGGAAAAAACAGAAATTGGCATTGGGTTTTAGCTTAATAGGTTAGTCCCAAAAATAATATAAAATAGCATAGTAATGCATATAAAACATCCAAAATAGATAATATAATAGCATGGAACAATCAAAAATTATAGATACATTGGAAATGTATCAAGCATCCCCAAGCTTAATTCCTGCTCCTCCTCGAGTAGGTAAATGATAAAAACAGAATTTTTGATGTCAAATGCTACCTAACATATTTATCAATGCAATCTTCTTTATTGTGGCAATAATATTCCGATCCATAAGATTCAAAACAAAAGTTTAATATTGACATAAAAACAATAATACTTAAAGCATACTAATAAAGCAATCATGTCTTCTCAAAATAACATGGCCAAAGAATGTTATCCCTACAAGATCATATAGTCTGGCTATGCTCCATCTTCATCACACAAAGTATTTCATCATGCACAACCCCGATGACAAGCCAAGCAATTGTTTCATACTTTTAGTGTTCTCAAACTTTTTCAACTTTCACGCAATATATGAGCGTGAGCCATGGATATACCACTATAGGTGGAATAAAGTATGGTGGTTGTGGAGAAGACAAGAGGAAGGAGAAATTCTCATATCAACTAGGAAAATTAATGGGCTATGAAGATGCCCATAAATTGATATCGATGCAAGTGAGTAGGGATTTCCATGCAACGGATGCAATAGAGCTATAAGTGTATGATAGCTAAAAAAGAAACTAAGTGGGTGTGCACCAACTTGCTTTCTCATGAAGACCTAGATAAATTTTTGGAAGCCCATCATTGGAATATACAAGCCAAGTATTATAATGAAAAATTCCCACTAGTATATGAAAGTGATAAAATAGGAGACTCTCTATCATGAAGAACATGGTGATATTTCAAAACACAAGTGTGGAAAAGGATAGTAACATTGTTCCTTCTCTATTTTTCTCTTTGTTTGGGCTTATTTGGCCTCTTTTATTTTTATTAAAGTCCAGAGACTCATCCCAATTTGTGGGGGAACCATAGATTCCATCATCCTTTCCTCACATGGGATAATGCTCTAATAATGATGATCACCACACTTTTATTGACTTACAACTCGATACTTAGAACAAAGGATGACTTTATATGAATGCCTCATGCACATGAGAACAATATGACAATGATGGTGCGTGTCATAATAAACGGGACGGTGGAAGTTGCATGGAAATATATCTGGGAATGGTTATGGAAATGCCATAATAGGTAGGTATGGTGGTTGTTTTGAGGATGGATATATGGTGGGTTTAATGCATCGGCGAATGTAGTGCGGTACTAGAGAGGCTAGCAATAGTGGAAGGGTGAGAGTGCGTATAATCCATGGACTTAACATTAGTCATAAAGAACTCACATACTTATTGCAAAAGTTTATTACCCATCTAAACAAAGTACTATAGGCATCCTCCTAGGGGCATAGATTGGTAGGAAAAGACCATCGCTTGTCCCCGACCGCCACTCATAAGGAAGATAATCAAAGAATAAATCATGCTCCGAGTTCATTACATAAATGTTCACCATACGTGGATGTTACGGGAATCAAAAACTTTAACACAAGTATTTCTACCAATCCACAATTACTCACTAGCATGACTCTAATATTACCATCTTTATATCTCAAAACAAATGCAAGGAATCAAACTTCTCATATTATTCAATGCTCTTTATATGAAAGTTTTTATTATATCCCTCTTGGATTCCCATCATATTAGGACTAAATTCATAAACTAAGAAAATTACCATGCTATTTAGAGATTCTCAAAATAATATAAATGAAGGATGAGAGTTCATCAATTTCTATAAAATAAAACCAACACCGTGCTCCAAAAAGATATAAGTGAAGCTCTACAGCAAACCGCCTAGCTCAAAAACTATAAGTGAAGCACATAGAGTATTCTAATAAATTCACGATTAAAGTGGCGTCCCTCTCAAAAGGTGTGTACTGCAAGGATGATTGTGGTATCATACAGGACGCTCGAAGCAAAACACATATCATGTGGTGAATAAAAATATAGCCTCAAGTAAATTTACCGATGGATTGAAGACGAAAGAGGGGATGCCATGCTTGGTTGTCCTTGAATATTACCTTGGGGTGCCTTGGGCATCCCTAATCTTAGGCTCTTTCCACTCCTTATTCCATAGTCCATCAAATCTTTACCCAAAACTTGAAAACTTCACAACACAAAACTCAACCGAAAACTCATGATATCCGTCAGTAAAATAAAATAAATCACCACTTTAGGTACGCTCCTGACATTGACCCTTCCAACCTTATTCATGAAGAAGTCATTTTTCAAGCTTTAACTGGAATCGACTGGTCAATGACTGATTTCCAGCGACTGGGTAGGGATGAGCAGAATGCGACTGCTCAAGATAACCCTCAATCTTCAAGCCATCCGGATGAGGAATCATATACCGGTAGCCGGTTTACCAGTTGCAGTCTGCCACTCCTATGAAAACAATTATTCAATTTGGACTTTTTTAAAGCACTTTGTAATAGGATAGCATGAACACTTTATCTATCATGCCATCGAGCATGTTTGTTTTGCTTGGTATTGAGAACTTGCCATGCCTTTGGGAGCTATTATATGCATAGTCCATTATTGTAACATCCCTAGCCTTGCTATGCACTTGGACTAGCTTGGTTGTTGCATCATGTCTAAATTTCTTTTAAACGTGAAATGGGGACTGTTCAAACCTTAGCACTAAATCAATCCATCTAGGCTTGATTAAAATCTTTTTCAATAAACCCGAAATGCCCCTAAGAAAAGTTCATGACTTCTGGTTAAGGTGAAAACCTCTCCCAAAAATGATGAATATATTTCTAGGTCATCTTTGGATTTTTGAATTAACACAAAAGTATTTGAATTGGAGTCGTTTAAATGCTATATATATTTTAAATGGTCCAAATATTCTGAAGTTATTTGTGGAGCCTTGAAATAATTCAGTTAACCTCCAAAATAATTTTCAGAATTATCTAAAATGATTTAGTTCCTAAATTAAATCAGAACAAAGAAAACAAAACAAAAAAAGAAAAAACAGGAAAAGGGAAAAGGCTTACCTGGCCTTACCTGCAGCCCAACTACGCAAAGCTAGCCCGGCCCACTGGCCGTGCCAGTCACCACCAACCTCTCGCCAGAAGGACGAGAGGCGCATGGCCGCCGTGCGCCGGCACGCGCCCGAGCCACCTCATGCTTCTTGCCGCCTCCCCGACGTCGCTCTGGACGCCTGGACGTCGACACGCACCCCCCGACCCCTCTCACTCTTCCCCGAGGCCCTCCTCCCCTCTGCTCCCTCTCTCTCGCCCGAAGCCGAGCGCCACCGTCGCCGCCGCTCGTTGCTGCCACGCCCACCGCCGATGCCTTGCCTCCCCGATCAGTCCAGCACCTCCGCCATGACGCCCTCTTCCTCCTCTTCGAGCTACGCCTCACCAGGAGCTCTGCATCGCCGTCCCGCCATCGTCTTCCTCCTTGGATCGCCGGAGATTGTCTCCATCGTTCCGCCTGCACCGGACCTCCCCGAGCTCGTTGAGGCCACCGTAGCAACTGCCGTGAGCTCCTCTCTCTTCCCCCCTAACCCCGCTGCTCCTCTCGCCCTCTAGCTGCGATTCCTACCGTGGCCAAATTTCGCCGCCGCTCGGGCTCTTTGCCGGAGTTGCTCCGGTGACCATTTGGTAATGCCAGCGTGTCCAAAGGGCTTGTGGGCATGCGTAGGTTTAGTAGGCGTCGAGAACCGGCCGTTTTGCACACCGTAGCGATGAATCAGTCGTCACCCGAACTTCGGCCGCCGCCTGTCGTTGTTGTAGTCGCCGTTTCCGGCCCCCTCTCACCCAGCCACCAGCTCCGTTGGACGCGGTGCACTTCCAGCTACGTGTGGAGCCAAACCGCGAGTCAAACTATCGCCAGACGGCGAAACCCGAGCCTCTCCGCCACGTCTGTCATCGCCGGCATCAAGCCGTCGGCGTGTTGACCGTCTTGACCAGGGGTTTGACTCCCTGGGTCAATCACGTGTGGGCCCAGACCCCTGTTTATTTAGTGTTAGGTAAGTAGTGTTAATTAACTTAGTTAACTAGATGAGTCATTGACCTGTGGGCCCCGGCCCCACTGACATTTTAGTTAGGTTTAATTTAAGGCTAGTTAACTATATTGATTAGCTGAGTGGATGACATATGGGTCCCACTGTCAAGTTTGACTCTGGTTAGGCGATGTTGACCAGCTGACCTCACAATGACGCAGTGCTGATGCAATAACTCATTTTCTGGATTTATTCTAATTCAGAAATTCCAGAAAATGCCCAAAACTTCTAAAATTCATAGAAATTAAACCGTAACTCCAAATGAAATAATTTATATATGAAAAATTATCAGAAAAATCCAAAGAATCTGATTATGGCATTATCATGCATGTTTGAACAACTTATGCCTGCTGATCAGGTCAAATCAAATAAGTGGCATTTAAATAATCACATATGGAGTTGAATTTGAGTCTTTGGTTCAAACCAACTTCATTTAATCTGGTTTTAGTTGCATTAGCTCAAATCACAACATATTGACATTTCATGATCATGCATCATAATGTGCATTGCATTAACTGTATTCTTTCTGTGTTTGCCGGTGATTGTTCCCCCTCAGTAGACGTATGTTTCGACGATGTGATCAATGACACCGATGAAGAGTTATACTATCTTCAGAAGTGCCAGGCAAGCAAAATTCCCTTGTTCATTCCGATACAATCCCACTCTCTCGCTCCTGCTCTCTTTTACTGCATTAGGACAACAACGATTCATCTGTTACTTGCTGCGGTAGTTGAACCCCTTATCCTCTGCATGACCTGTCATTTCCACAGTAAATAGATGAAACCCGCTAGCATGAGTAGGAGTTGTTTGAGCCCTGATGTGCCTACTCATACATGCTTGTTTGTCATGCCTGCTATTGCTTAGAGTTGTGTCAGGTCTGATTCATCGAGGATGAATTGGAAAGTTGTGAACATGTCCTACTTTGTGTGAGCTAAGTGTGTGAACACGATTTGGTAAAGGTAGCGGTGAGAGGCCATGTAGGAGTACATGGTGGGTTGTCTCATTGCCGTTCTTAGGAACTGAGTTCTGTGTCTGTGATCCATGAACAGCTACTACCACTCATTGGGATCCTTAATTGACCCTCTCGGCTTCTCAATCACCCTAGTACTCTGTCCAGGAGTTGCAACTAGTTTCTGGTGTTTGCAATTTATGTGTTGGCGGCCGTGCGTAGCGCTGACCCTAGGGGTGGGCTATGATGTGGTAGATACACCGTGGCATGGTGTACCGGGCGCCCGTTTGGTGTCTCGGGAACCCTGTTCACATCGTTCGGGGCCGTATGTGGAAACCTCGGCCGGACTCCCTGCGGATGGAACCTGGATAGGCGATAAACCTGGACTAGAGACTTGAGTGTTTAGGTAGGCCGTGGCGGACACCCTCGTTGGGCTTCCGCTTGAAGGTTGCCGAGTACATGTCGTGTAAACGACGGTAAGTGGTGGGAGCGTGTGTGAAGAAGTACACCCCTGCATGGTTATCATTATCTATTCGAATAGCCGGATTCCTCGGATATGGAAACTTGGACCCCTTGCATAGTTCATAGACAAGTGAAAGTGGATACTCTAAAATGCGCAAGATAAGCGTGAGTGCTATGGATGGCGTTCTCGTAGGGAGACGGGAGCAGATCCATAGTGGTGTATTGAATGGTGAATATGTGGACTCGTGTGTGCCACCTCAAAAGAGTTGCTTGCAGTCGTAGTTCAGGTTAGCCACTGAGTCAAAGCTGGCTTGTTGCAGTTAAACTCCACCACCCCCTTTGTTGATACCGATGCATATGTAGTTAGTTCTGATGTAAGTCTTGCTGGGTACATTTGTACTCACGTTTGCTTAATTTCTGTTTTGCAGAGAGACCTCAGTCTCGCTAGTAGTTTCGCGTGGACTTCGACGTTTAGCTTGATACCTCAGCTACGATCTTGTGCCCTCGGCAGGATCTGGTAGATAGTCAGGCTTCTTAGCCTCTTTCATTTGTAGATGTTTGTACTCAGACATGTTAAGCTTCTGCATGTGCTTTGATTTTTATGCTATGATTGTTGGGTCATGAGACCCATGTTTGTAATATCTCACTCCTCGGAGCCTAATGAATAAATACTTGAGTCGTGGAGTTATGTTGTGATGCCATGTTGTATTTACACATATCGAGGATATTGTGTGTATGATTGAAATGCTTGGTATGTGTGGGATCCGACAACCTAGTTGTTTATCCTTGGTAGCCTCTCTTATGGGGAAATGTAGTCTTGTGTTTCCATGAGCCATAGTAGTCCGCTACAGCCTGGTTCACCGTAGTCCTGCTAGCCCAGCACTACTGCTCAGGACACTTGACTGGCCGGCATGTGTTTCACTTCGTTCATGTGTCTGTCCCTTCGGGGAAATGTCACGCAGTGACATCCGAAGTCCTGCCTAGCCTGCTACAGCCCGGTTCCCGGAGTCCTGTTAGCCCAGTGCTACATCCCGGATTCACACGCTGCTGACCGACATGCTCGATGTGATTCATGTATGCCTGTCCCCATAGGTTGGTGCTGCTTTGGGTTCATGACTAGCCATGTCGGCCCGGGTTCTTTGTCACATGGATGCTAGCGACACTATCATATACGTGAGCCAAAAGGCGCAAACGGTCCCGGGCCATGGTAAGGCGACAACCGTGGGAATACCGTGCGTGAGGCCGCAAAGTGATATGAGGTGTTACCGGCTAGACCAATGTGACTTGGAATCGGGGTCCTGACAATTATGGCTTTTGTTCCTGCATATAAAAACTTGAAAGTGTCCTAGTGGTTTACCACTGGACGGGTCATGATGCCCCAAAAATATATACATAACTTGGATAGAGACCAAGATTGTAATAACCAGATATAAAATAGATGATACCTGTGATATACCTTCGTTGGCTGACCAACTATTAGTATAGTAAGGGTGAAAACACTAATCTGGAGTATTGATGACTCCTTTTCCTCTTGGCGGTTCATAGAAAAACCATACCGGGTTATGATAACCACCAGTTTGTTCGAATACTGGTGACCATGAGTCAAAACCAGACCGGAGCAACCTACTACCGGTTTAGAACTGATCATGTACTGACAACTGAGCGTTGAAAGCCATGCCGGGTTGTAAGAAACACTGGTTTATCAGAAAATATTCATAAATCCCTTATCAAAATTTGTGTAAAAACAGCAAATCCAAAAAGAAATATGCAAGGCTTTTCATGGGCTGCCAGGCCCTAAATCGAGGCTTTTCATGGGCTGCCAGGCCGCTGAGTTAAACCATTTTTCAAAGCCTTTTAAGATGGACCTCAATCTTTAACCAATCACCGTTTTAACTTTGACAAGTTCAGGGTCTATGAGAGTGACTTGTCAAACGTTCGATGGGTCGTACCAGGTTTACCTGGATGGAGTGGCTTACTTAAAGAGGCAGGATAACCTGGGGTTTTAGGTGCATACACCTTGCTTCCGAGCCTGGCTTGATAGCCAATTACAAGGGTGCAAGCTCGTTGTTCTTTGAGAAGCAAGGAGCCCCCGAGTAATATTTGAGCTATGCTCAGTGGTTACCTATGTTTGAGTTGTGCTTTATGCAATAGACTCTCTTTGGTTCCACATAATTTCCTTTTGGCTTTAAGCCTATCAAAAGGTGTAACTATGGTGTAAATACAACCAAGCCCACTAGTGATTTCCCTTTTTGGCCTTAAGCCAATCAAGAGGTGTAGAGATGGTTCGAATACGACCAAGCCCCCTAGTGATGTCCTTTATATCTATGTGACTTTTGTAAGCCTTGTTAATAGAACTCCGCTTTGTAAGTAGAAGCCCCCATGGAACCACACATGATGTAAAAAAGAACAGAGACCCCGCTTTAGCTAAGGCTCCGGTTTATTATATAATATATACCTTGTCATAAGTATGTACATAAGTAGAGCCTATGGCTCAAGTATAGTAAGGCCGAAGAAGAGCTATATTCCACGGCCACTGGGTCTCCTCCTCCGATTTGCGTGAGTCTTTGTGCTCTCGAACATCGATGAGGTAGTATGACCCGTTCTTCAGGTTTTTGCTAACCACAAAAGGTCCTTCCCAAGGTGGGGATAACTTGTGCATATCAGTCTGATCCTGGATGAGCCGGAGCACCAGATCGCCTTCTTGAAAAGTTCTGGTCTTAACCCGGCAGGTGTGATAACGTCGGAGATCTTGTTGATAAATTGCCGAACGTGCTGCTGCTAAATCACGCTCCTCACCTAATAGGTCCAGTTAGTCCTTACGTGCTTTCTCATTCTCAGCTTCAACGTAAGCCGCCACACGGGGTGAGTCATGACGGATGTCACTAGGGAGAACCGCCTCTGCTCCGTAAACCATGAAGAAAGGCGTGTAACCCGTAGATCTATTTGGTGTGGTGTTGATACTCCATAACACGAAAGGTAACTCCTCCACCCAACAACCCAACGTCCACTTTAAAGGAACCATAAGCTGGGGTTTGATACCTCTCAAAATTTCTTGATTTGCCCTCTCTGCTTGACCATTAGACTGTGGGTGAGCCACTGATGCTACATCAAGCCGGATGTGCTCACGTTGACAAAATTCCTCCATATCTCCTTTGGACAGATTAGTACCATTATCAGTTATAATGTTGTGTGGAAAACCAAACCAGAATATCATCTTCTTAATGAATTGAACTGGCGTGGCTGCATCACACTTACTGACTGGCTCTACCTCTACCCACTTGGTAAACTTGTCAACTGCCACCAACAGGTGGGTCTTTTTGTCCTTGGATCTCTTAAAGGGTCCAACCATATTGAGCCCTCAAGTTGCAAACGGCCAAGTGATTGGGATCATTCTTAACTCCTGAGTCGAAACATGAGCGCGGCGTGCAAATTTCTAACAACCGTCACACCTTTTGACTAAATCCTCCGCATCAGCATGAGCCGTCAACCAATAGAAGCCATGACGAAAAGCCTTAGCCACCAAGGATTTTGAACCGGCGTGGTGACCACAATCTCCTTCATGGATTTCTCGCAAAATCTCACAACCCTCTTGAGGAGACACACAATGCTGAATTGCTCCTGTGACGCTGTAATGATGTAACTCCCCATTGATAATTGTCATAGACTTGGATCCCCGGATTATCTGCCGGGCCAAGGTTTCATCCTCCGGTAACTCACCCCGATTCATGTAAGCCAGGTACCGGACTGTCCAATCCGGTATAACATGCAAAGCCGCCACCAACTGGGCCTCCGGGTCAGGAATAGCCAACTCCTCTATGGGTATCTTGACTGGCGGATTATGAAGTACGTCGAGGAACACATTAGGTGGCACCGGTTTACGCTGAGAGCCTAGACGACTTAAAGTATCCGCCGCTTCATTCTTTCGCCGGTCTATATGGTCAACTTGATAACCTTTGAAATGACCTGCCACTATGTCCACCTCCCGCCGATATGCAGCCATGAGTGGATCCTTAGAATCCCAAGTGCCAGATACCTGCTGAGCCACCAGGTCTGAGTCACCGAAGCACTTAACCCGGCTTAAGTTCATCTCCTTAGCCATCCGCGGACCATGGAGTAAGGCCTCATATTCAGCTGCATTGTTAGTACAAGGGAACATTAAGCGTAGAACATAACAAAACTTATCACCTCGTGGGGAAGTTAATATGACTCCAGCCCCCGAGCCCTCCAATTTCCTGGAACCATCAAAATGAATAGTCCAATAAGTGTTGTCTGGCTTTTCCTCTAGTGCCTGCAACTCTGTCCAATCATTGATGAAGTCCACGAGTGCTTGAGATTTGATCGTTGTGCGAGGTGTATATTTGACCCCATGAGGTCCAAGCTCAATAGCCCACTTGGCAATCCAGCCAGTTGCTTCTCTGTTTTGAATGATATCTCCCAGAGGGGCTGAACTGACCACTATGATAGGATGACCCTGAAAATAATGCTTGAGCTTCTGGCTTGCCATAAACACCCCATACATTAGCTTCTACCAATGCGGATACCTCTGCTTTGATTCGATAAGCACCTCACTGATGTAATAAACCGGCCGTTGAACTGGATATTCCTTTCCAGCCTCCTTGCGCTCCACAACAATAGCCACACTAACAGCCCAGGCATTAGCAGCCACGTATAGCAGTAAAGGCTCTTTATCGACCGGAGTCGCAAGGATAGGCGGTTCAGCTAACTGTCTCTTCAAATCCTCAAACGCTTTATTAACCGCGTCACTCCAGAAAAAGTCATCCATTTTCTTTAACATCTGATATAAAGGGATAGCTTTCTCCCCAAGATGACTGATAAACCGGCTCAAAGCCGCAATCCGGCCTGCTAAACGTTGAATGTCATTGATACATGCCGGTTTAGCTAGGGACGTGATAGCTCAATTTTTTCCGGATTAGCCTCAATGCCCCTGTTAGACACCAAAAAACCCAAGAGCTAGCCCGCCGGAACACCAAAGACACATTTCTCCGGATTAAGCATCATCTGATAAACCCGGAGGTTGTCAAAAGTCTCTCTCAAGTCATCTATCAATGTTTCCTCCTTCCTGGACTTCACCACAATATCATCCACATATGCATGAACATTGCGCCCAATCTACTTATGAAGACAATTCTGAACACAGCGCTGATAAGTCGCCTGGGCACTCTTGAGCCCAAAGGGCATGGACACATAGCAGAAGGCTCCAAAGGGAGTTATAAAAGTTGTCTTCTCCTGGTCCTTAACTACCATTTTGATCTGATGATAACCAGAATAAGCATCCAGAAAACATAAATGGTCACAACCTGCCGTAGCATCAATAATCTGATCAATATGAGGGAGGGCAAAGGGATCAGCTGGACAAGCTTTGTTCAAGTCTGTGTAGTCCACACACATACGCCAAGTGCCATTTTTCTTAAGCACCAGCACCGGATTAGCCAACCAATCCGGGTGAAAGACCTCCACAATAAACCCTGCGGCCAACAGCCGAGCTACCTCCTCCCCAATAGCCTTACGCCTTTCTTCGTTAAAGCGGCAGAGAAACTGCCTGATCGGTTAAAACTTAGGATCTATATTAAGTGTGTGCTCAGCGAGTTCCCTCGGTACACCTGGCATGTCAGAAGGCTTCCATGAAAAGATGTCCCGGTTCTCACGGATGAACTCGAAGAGCGCGCTTTTCTATTTGGGATCCAGGTTAGCGCTGATGCCGAACTGCTTGGATGAATCACCAGGAACAAAATCAATCATCTTAGTGTCTATAGCCGATTTATACTTCAACGCCGGATTGTGCTCCATAGTTGGTTTTTTCAAAGAAGTCATGTCTGCCGGATCAACCTTGTCTTTATAAAACTTCAGCCCCTCTGTGGCACAAACCGACTCAGCATAAGCTGCATCACCCTCTTCACATTCCAAAGCAATCTTCCTGCTCCCATGTACTGTGATTGTTCCTTTATGACCCGACATTTTAAGTTGTAGATAAACATAACACGGCCTCGTCATGAACTTGGCATAAGCCGGTCGTCCAAACAGGGCGTGATATGGACTCTTGATTTTCACCACCTCAAAAGTCAACGTTTCTGACCTTGAGTCATGATCATCTCAAAAAGCCGCCTCTAGGGCTATCTTGCCCACTGGATACGCAGACTTACCAGGCACCACACCATGAAAAATGGTGTTCGACAGTTTAAGATTCTTATTTGTCAATCCCATACGGCGGAAGGTATCATAGTAAAGGATATTGATACTACTTCCTCCATCCATCAGCACCTTTGTGAACTTATACCCCCCAACTTGAGGTGCCACCACTAAGGCCAGATGACCCGGATTATCAACTCGGGGTGGGTGATCCTCTCGACTCCATAAGATTGGTTGCTCAGACTATCGGCGTTCTGGGAACGGGGGTCCCCAGACTTGCCTGCCTGCGGCCTGTGGCGTGGCTCAAACAGGGCCCAGCACGGCCCGTCTTCATCAACACAGACCCAAGACCCTCGCGAGGGGCCAAGCCTCGCGGGGCGGACGACACGGAGCTTCCTCAGGCACGGCCTCATCAGGCTGGCTTGCGAGGAGGCGGAGAGATCAAGGAGGGGTACCTCATGAGGTGCCCGTGACGCAAGCCATGACGACCAATGGTGCCAGGCGGGCGCCAGCCCGCGCAGTGTCCTCCTTTCCTCTTTGGTGCAAAGGGAGCAAGCGCAGGCGAGAGCATCAAGCAAAGGCACCCGTTTCGGTGCAACAAGACCAAGACCAGTCCAGCGGCAGGGAGGAAGTCATTGTGGAGCCCAAGCCAGCATCACCACCAAAGCCTTTGGCAGGCGAGGACCAACTTTAGTCAGGATAAGTGTACCAGATGTTCCCCTTCAAAATGGCCAATTGTTGGCGCCCTTCCCGCTCAATATTTGGGAAGAGGCCCAGGGCCTTTGCCTATAAATAGGACTAGCCACCCCCACGGTAGGGGGGCAATGAAGAAGGGAGAATCTAGAAGCCAAGAGAGAAACAAGCTAGGATCGGATCGAGTAGTATCACACACAGAGAGAGAGAGAAGGGTGACTGAACTCCTCCTAGCAGTTCTTCCCCTTAGCCAAGAACAGACCCTCGCGAGGCTGTTCTTCCTTGTATTGCTCATCATCATCAGCCCAAGAGGCAATCCACCACACCACACACTAGAGTAGGGCATTACACCACAACGGTGGCCCGAACGAGTATAAACCATGTGTCTCTTGTGCTGTTCTTTCCATAGCTTAGATCTTAGCGAGGCGGAGGGGCGCAGGCAGGTAGAAGGCAAAATCTCCACGCGCACCCCAGTGTTCGAACCTCAAGGGTCTGCCGAAACCCAAAATCCGACATTTGGCGCGCCAGGTAGGGGTGCACCAGAATCCACCTTCTACCGCTTCGTGTCCCGTCACGTCGTCATCACCATGTCCGGCGACCAGGCGGGCAACCCAGATCCTTGGGCGGCGTGGCCCGCCAGCGCAGAGCCGCTCGCCTCGGGCGACCCCATGCCCCAGGCAGCTCGCGGTCCGCAGGGCGCTGCGGGCCGCGGGCGACGCGGACAGGCTTCGACAGCTCTCACACCGCGGCAGGTGCGGTCGGCAGTAAGGTCCTCCAATCACGCCGCGACCACGACACCGTACACCCGCCGGGAGCACGCGAACTCGAGGGCCGCGCTCACGGTGGCCCGAGAGCTGCTGTAGTGCAGGCTGCTGGAGGGCAACCACGACGTGCTGCTAGAGCGGGTGGCAGAGCTCCTGGGCTTCGCCACCTCAGGGGCTCACCCCTTCTACACCCAGCTCCCATCTCAAGCCCAGGGCGGCCCGCGCAGGGGCTCCGCGCGCGCCCGCGGGCTCCAAGGCTACTCCAACGCCAGCGAAGCTGTCAACACCGGACCAGCGGCGGCGCTGCCCCCGCTCCCGGTCCGCGAAGAAGAAGGACTCGACGCAACCCACGGCCCCAGTGGACAGCCGCGCTACCACCCCACGGTGGGCGCGTCAAGCAGACCTGCATGGCACGTGGAGCACTACGGCGTGGCCTTCGGGATGACGGCGCCAGAAGAATACGTGCCCCACATGATGGACCAAGGGCACCCTCACGAGGGCGAACAAGGCTCGCTCCTCTGCCCAAGCTGGGGGGGACGAGGCGCCAGAAGCTGAGCTCTTCTAGGAGCCCCGGGACGGTCCCACCGGCCACGCTAGTGGCAGCGATTATCGGGTACCGCTAATTCCTCAGGAGCAGGCATACGCTAATCATGGATCGCAGGAGATGCAGGTCGCCACAGCGAGCAGCTGCCCCACTCCCACAGTCTCCTACCCCTCGGGAGGAGGGCATAGGGGGCTGCAGGAGAGGGGCCGAGATCCGACATCACCACCGCGGCATTTGGAGCAAGGTGTTCTCAGGAGGTAGGCCCTCTGCTGGGGAGGTGCCTCAGGGCCTGCCCCTAGCAGAGGACCCGTGGTCGTTGGGGGAACCGCTGGCGACCGCTCTACCCCATCGGTGGCGTCCTGGTTTCCGGTTGTCGTTGATGGCACTAGAGTGTGGCGCAAGGTGGGGCCCTCGTATGGCGATATGAAGCAAGGCCGGTACCTATGAAGAAGGCCCAGTGCCTGTGAAGCTTGCCGCCCCGTGACACTCTCACGTAATAATGAGTGGGGCTGTACACGCCCCGGAGTCTCAGGGGTGCCGGCCTCAGGCCCTGGGGCTCCCTCCCACGCCCAGTGGTAGCACTTAGCTTCGCGCTGGTGAGAAGACGTCCAAGACTAGATTAGGTGCCGGACGCGGCCTTTTGTCTTCTTTCATTGCTTTTCCCTTTGGTTGTCACTTTCCTTCGCTGGATTTAAGTTGGATTCGAATTTGAGATTTGTGTGTGTTCGGGGAAGGGGTGCCTAGTCTCGTTCGAGCAATTTCTCGCATTTTGATTACCACTTCGCCTCAGCTGCCTCCCCTCGTGAGCCCCTCGCGAGCCGGGTCAGGCCCAGCTTGCGCGCAGCCTAGACTGCCGCCGCCGCGTCCTCTCGGGAGGGTTTTTTATTGCAGATCCTACCGATTCGATCAGGGAACAATCGGGACACCACAGCCTCCCACAAGCTACCTCAGGGACCGCACGGGACAAAGGTAAACTAGCCGACCAGCGCATCACTCAAGCCAACCACTTGGCGCGGGCGCATGGGCAATGTAACATCTACTAATACGATGAACACAAGTTTTACATGAGGGGCTCCCCCTCCAAAATGCTCTCACAGCCATCAGGCCAAAACCTGAGTTCTATTCATGCAGGGTAAGGAAGCAGGAACGATGCACAATCAGTCGGATAAATCCCCCAATGCGTCCTCAGAAGCACCACCCGAACCATTGCTGGCGTTGCTGGACTCGCCATCGCTGTCTGCGTCGCCGCCAGCGGCGTCAGGGCCGTTCGCCACACCGCCCTCGTCGGCAGCCACAATCACGCCGTCATCGTCTGAAGCGAAGGCCCTGACAAGAGCATCCACATTGTCTTCCACCCAGTGCGCCAGGTCGTCTCGGACGGCCTGGGGGACTGGGGCGATGGCGGCGTCGAAATCGAAGTGGGGATCCATGTTCCGGAGATGGCTGAAGACGCGAGAAAAGGCGCGCCCGAGCAGGGTGCGGCTCCTCTCCTCCACCAACCTGTCGGCCCTGACTGATCGCGCCTCCAGCTGCGTCACCACGTCGGTGAAGAACTGAAGGTTGCCGGCGTAGTTGACTGCGTGCGGCTCGCCAACAGCCGCCTCGCAGATGTTGTCGAATGTTGTGTTGGCTCTCTCCTGGAGCGTGGTGAGCATGGGGCCGTGCTCATTCTCCAGGATCTGCCGCTGACGTATCTCGTCCGCATTCTGGCACGCGACGGCTTTAGCCTCCTCCACCTGATGGCAAAGAAGGAGCACCTCGGCCTGGGAGGTGGTTGACCCCCCTTGCGCTACTTCAAGGGCGTCCCGAAGAGCATCTGCCCGCCGCGTCGCTTCCTCCAGCTTGGCCCTCAAGGCAGCAGTCCCACCTTCAGCCTCGGCCCGGATCAACCCCAACCTCTCCTCGGACTCGCGCTCGAGGTCCAAGCGCGCCATCGCCACCCGACGTCTGACCTCCTCTAGGACACGGGCTTCCCGTGCAGCGACATCCTCCTCCGCCTGCGTCGCCAAGCGCTCCCTCGTCTCGAGACACTCGTACTCGCGGGTACGTTAGGCAACTTCCAGCGTCAGCGCCTCCTCACGCTTCTGGAGCTCTACTGGGTCGCCAAAGGCCACCTTCATCGACGTGAGGGCTGCCTCGCGCAGCTCCACTTGCTCCTCCAGTGAGTGGCACCAGGCCAGGAGCTCCCGAGCCCGCTCCTCCGCCGCCTCTCGCCGCCGGTCAGCTTCTCGGGCCTCCTCAGGGGCCCAAGATTGGGCCTCCCGAGAGGCCAGCAGCGACGCCTTGGCCTCTTCGGTGTCAAGATCGCGCTGATGGCGCGCAAGGGCGATGGCGCCCTCCAGCTCGCGCCTCTCTGTAGCCAGGCGCAGGCCCTCGGCCTCAAGGCGTGTGTCTTCATCAGCAAGCTCCTCACCAAGCAGGCTCACCGCGTCAGCCGCCCTTCGAAGGAATCCTTGGCGAAGAGCGCGACGCTCCCGGGCGCGCTTGAGCACGTCTTCCACACCATCATCTGCCCCAAGCAAGCGCCGGGGTCCACGGGTCAGCACTCCCCCTCCGGGCAGGGGGCTGGGGGCTGGCACCCTCGCGACGGCAGGGTATGCCACGCCAGAAGCCCGGCCTGGAGCCAGCCCGTCCCCAGATGAAGAGCGCAGGGAATGCCTCAGCCAGTCGCAGTCCACAACCAGGCGAGAAGCCCACCGCAGGCTGGCTATGCCACGAGAAGGACCGCGAAGGAGGATCGCGAGGTGCACAGGGCCTCGATGCGCCTCGGGACGGTTCGCCTCTCCGATCGCCCTCATGACAAGGGCTCTGCTGCTCGGAGCGCTTGAGAACGGTAGAGGGGGCAAAGCCAAAGGGAGCGGCTATGTACGACTACGAGTCCGCCTAGCATGGCACAAAATAAGGGGTCATGGGGGAACAGTGCCGCCCACGTCCAATCAACCGCCACGCGGCGCCCAAGGCCATAGGCTGTTAGGGCCCACGGCGCTTCGCTCTTGCCCTTTAGCCTCCCTACACGGCCAAGTCCGGGCGCGCCTTGGGCCCGGGGGCTACTGTCGGCGCTCTAGGAACGGGGGTCCCCAGACTTGCCTGCCTGCGGCGTGGCTCAAAGGGGCCCCAGCACGGTCCGTCTTCATCAACACAGACCCAAGACCCTCGCGAGGGGCCAAGCCTCGCGGGGCGGACGACACGGAGCTTCCTCAGGCGCAGCCTCATCAGGCTGGCTCGCGAGGAGGCGGAGAGATCAAGGCGGGGTACCTCACGAGGTGCCCATGAAGCAAGCCATGACGACCAAGGGTGCCAGGCGGGCGCCAGCCCGCGCAGTGTCCTCCTTTCCTCTTTGGTGTAAAGGGAGCAAGCGCAGGCGAGAGCATCAAGCAAAGGCACCCGTTTCGGTGCAACGAGACCAAGACCAGTCCAACGGCAGGGAGGAATTCATTGTGGAGCCCAAGCCAGCGTCACCACCAGAGCCTTTGGCAGGCGAGGACCAACTTTAGTCAGGATAAGTGTACCAGATGTTCCCCTTCAAAATGGCCAATTGTTGGTGCCCTTCCCGCTCAATATTTGGGAAGAGGCCCAGGGCCTTTGCCTATAAATAGGACTAGCCACCCCCAGGGTAGGGGGGCAATGAAGAAGGGAGAATCTAGATGCCAAGAGAGAAACAAGCTAGGATCGGATCGAGTAGCATCACATAGAGAGAGAGAAGGGTGACTGAACTCCTCCTAGCAGTTCTTCCCCTCAGCCAAGAACAGACCCTCGCGAGGCTGTTCTTCCTTGTATTGATCATCATCATCAGCCCAAGAGGCAATCCACCAGACCACACACTATAGTAGGGTATTACACCACAACGGTGGCCCGAACTAGTATAAACCCTGTGTCTCTTGTGCTGTTATTTCTATAGCTTAGATCTTAGCGAGGCGGAGGGGCGCAGGCAGGTAGAAGGCGAAATCTCCGCGCGCACCCCAGTGTTCGAACCTCAAGGGTTTGCCGGAACCCAAAATCCGACACAGACCAGCGCAAATACTGAGGCACTGCCGGTTCAATAGAGTTCACGGCCCTCTTGTGAAGCTTCTGATCACACTTACACAAGCTAGTGGTGAAGACATGATACTGCCCACTATTCAACTACTTCAGATTGCTCTGATAACCCGACTACTGCTGCTGCTGATTCCCTTGATGGTTGTAACCTCCCTGATTTCCCTGATTACCTTGATTACCATGTCCAGTTTGATGGCCTTGGAATTCTGAACCGGAGCTGCCGCCTCCGTATCCCGGCCCATGAAAACCACCTCCTGAACTGCCGGGCGGGCCATTGTCATATTGAAACATATTGGAATTTTTGAATTCTTGCATGATAAAGCAATCCTTCAAAAGATGCGAAGCTGGCTTCTCCTTTGATCCATGCTTTATATACAGTTGATTTAATAGGAGCTCCAGATTGGGGCCTGACCCTCCGCCCCTCTGGGGTTGTTTTCCCTTATGACGCTGACTGTTATCCTGAGCATTGGTGTTAGCCACAAAGTCCAAACTATTGTCTGCCTTGCGCTTACCATTATTCCCATGACCTGCCGGATTGTGCTGCTGCCCCTTGGTATTGCCGTTCTTCTTCCCCTTCCCCGATTTGTCATCCTCAGACTCAGGGTCCATGGTACTATCTGAATTGGCATATTTAACCAAAGCGGCCATAAGAGTTGACATGTCATTGAAGTGACGTTTGAGCGTTCCCAACTTGAGTTTTAATGGCGTAAACCGGCAATTACCTTCCAACGTCAAAACTACTGTATCCGCGTTGATGCGGTCTGATGAATGTAAAATGGCTGAGACTAGCTTCAGCCAATGGGTCGTAGACTCCCCCTCTTCCTGGAAACAAGCGGCTAGGTCCACAATTGACATGGGTTGCTTACATGTATCCTTGAAATTCTGGATAAATCGGCTCTTCAACTTGGCCCATGATGCAATGGAGTTAGCTGGTAGGCTCTTTAACCAGGTATGGGTCGTTCCTTCCAACATCATGGTGAAATACTTAGCACACACCGCTTCATCCACGTCCAGCATCTCCATTGCCATCTCATAACTCTCAATCCATGACTCTGGTTGCAAATTGGCGGTGTAGTTGGGCACCTTACGAGGGCCTTTAAAATCCTTGGGCAGTCGTACATTATGCAAAGCCGGGTTAAGACATGGCACCCCTAAAGAACTGAAGACCACGCCTGGCTCCACTGAAGCGGTAGGACGAACTAGAGTAGGTTGACGAGCTGCGTGCTGAGCTCCTAACTCGGCTTCTCGACGTGCTCAACCATGATCCACCACATCCTGCGCATTAGCACCACCACCTTCTGAGTTATGCCCTCGCGGCGAGTTACGGTGACGTGCACTACTTGACACGGCTGGTTCATCCTCAACGTGCCTATTGTAGCTCTGACTCAGGCGGGGGGGGAGGGGGAGGGGTGGAATGAATCCTCTTGCGACTATGCGAATAAGCCTGCTGCTGGTTTAAAGCTGTTTGAAAGAACTCTCTGGCCCGTCGTGTCTCAATCGCCACTGGTGACTCGCCGTCAATTGGGAGGGCTGCCAATCGTGAAGTGGTGGCCACAATGTTATCCAACGGGTTGGAGTAATGCCCCGGGGGCGTCGGAACATATTGTGGCACAATGTTGTTCTGACGAGGCGGGTTCATCGTGCGCGGCTGAACCTACGCTCCTGTTCCCGGTGCCTCAGTCCGGTTTACCACCGCCTGGTTACTGGTTCCTACTCCTGGCATGTTGAAGAGATTTCTTGGTTCATAGCCCAGTGGGAGGTGCGACCGGTATCTCCTCCTCATGATGTCGTCTGGGGCACTCTGATCCAGCCTAAGCCGGTAGGCCTGAGCTTCCAACTCGGCCCGTTCTGTAGCCATCCTGGCATTCTCTGCTGCTAGGTCTGCTTTAGCCTAAGTTATCTGATCTTTTACCTTTGCAATCTCCGCATTGTGCTGATCTCGGGCTGCTGCATCCACTTCTGCTGCCAGCAATCTTGCCAAGGCGTCGAAGAGATGGGATAAAACATGAGCTGGAGGCGGCGCAGAGCCCCTGCTCCCGGTGGTGTTGCTGTTGCTGAACCGGAGAGCATTGCTGCGGCGGTAGAAGAGTGTTGCGCCGGCTGTGTACCAGCCATGAAGACTACGACCCGGTTTGGCAGATCGAGGGGGTCCGGAATACTGTTGCCATCGGAACCTCCGCTAATCCGGCCGTCCTGCAGCTGATACAGTGACTCGGTCTCTGTAGTTGAAGACTCATCATCAGAATAGACAACGGTTTCTGCATCAGATGTCGGTCCATCCTAATATTCCGCTCCGTGGATGACACCTACGAAAACATGCCTTGCTGCGGGCTGAACCTGGGCAGGGCTTGCACGCTGAGCCGTCTCGATGATGTCGGTGCAGGTGTCCGGCTCAGGGCCCTATTTGCCGATCTTGCTGACGAAGACGTGAATCCCGCCAAAGGGGAACCGGTATCCGTATTCAATTGAACCGGTCTCAGGACAACATCCTGCATCGTTGATGTAGAGCTTGCCGCGATGACTCTTAGTCATCCGGCCCACGGCGTATCCCTTAATTCCTTCGAAGCTGCCCTTCAAGAACTCGAAACCATCGTGCGATAGCCCAATGGTGGGCGCGAATTGTCGTGGTTTTGTCATGGCAGATGTCCTCGTGAAAGGACTTAGTCGTGGAGCCATCGCTACGGGTTAGCTTAAAGGGGTTAAACCAGACAAGGGACACGAGGAATTTTATACTAGTTCGGCCCCTTCAATGAAGGTAAAAGCCTACGTCTAGTTGTGTTGGTATTGCTAGTGTTTCATGACCAGGGAGCGAATCCGCTTTACCTGGCTCTCGAGTTGTTGTGTGTTGTGTTGTCCCTAAACTATTGTCGGGTCATCCCTTTATATACATAGGTTGACGCCCGCCGGTTTACAAAGTTCGGAGGCCGGATCATAAACGTGTCCGGCTCGGTCTCTATTCCTTATAACTTACAATACAAGTTACATGAGAGAGTCGGTTTACATCTACAGGCCTTAACCCGCCTTTGGGCCTTGGGCCTTCGTAAAGTGCCACCATCCTCACGTCTTTATGGGCTTCTATCTTCATAGAGTTAACCCGGATACTCCTAGCCGGTTTACGTCCAGTAGTAATATCCACAATAGTACCACAACCACTTGACTCAACTGGGAGTTAATCTTCCTGATGATAGTGTCATTGACAGAGTTCTTCAATCACTGCCACCAAGCTACAAGAGCTTCGTGATGAACTTTAATATGCAAGGGATGGATAAGACAATTCATGAGCTCTTCGTAATGGTAAAGGCTGCGGAGGTAGAAATCAAGAAGAAGCATCAAGTGTTGATGGTCAACGAGACCACCAGTTTCAAGAAAAAGGGTAAAGGGAAGAAGGGGAACTTCAAAAAGAACAGCAAGCCAGTTGCTGCTCAAGTGAAGAAACCCAAGTCTGGACCTAAGCCTGAGACTGAGTGCTTCTACTGCAAAGGAACTGGTCACTGGAAGCGAAAATGCCCCAAGTATTTGGCGGAGAAGAAGGATGGCAAAGTGAAAGGTATATTTGTTATACATGTTATTGATGTGTACCTTACTAATGCTCGCAGTAGTGCCTTGGTATTTGATACTGGTTCAGTTGCTAACATTTGCAACTCGAAATAGGGGCTATGGATTAAGCGAATATTGGCTAAGGGCGAGGTGATGATGCATGTGGGAAATGGTTCCAAAGTCGATGTGATCGCCGTCGGTACGCTACCTCTACATCTACCTTCGGGATTAGTTTTAGACCTAAATAATTGTTATTTGGTGCCAGCGTTGAGCATGAACATTATATATGTATCTTGTTTGATGTGAGACGGTTATTCATTTAAATCAGAGAATAATGGTTGTTCTATTTATTTGAGTAATGTCTTTTATGGTCATGCACCCTTGATGAGTGGTCTATTTTTACTAGATCTTGATAGTAGTGATACACATGTTCATAGTATTGAAGCCAAAAGATGAAGAGTTGGTAAAGATAGTGCAACTTATTTGTGGCACTGCCATTTAGGTCATATTGGTGTAAAGCGCATGAAGAAACTCCATTTTGATGGACTTCTGGAATCACTTGATTATGAATCACTTGGCACTTGCGAACCATGCCTCATGGGCAAGATGACTAAAACTCCGTTCTCCGGAACAATGGAAGAGTTATTGGAAATCATACATACTGATGTATATGGTCCAATGATCATTTAAGCTTGCGGCGGATAACATTATTTTCTCACCTTCACAGAAGATTTGAGCAGATATGGGTATATCTACTTAATGAAATATAAGTCTGAAACATTTGAAAAGTTCAAAGAATTTCAGAGTGAAGTGGAAAATCATCGTAAAAACAAAATTAAGTTTCTACTATTTGATCGTGGAGGTGAATATTTGAGTTATGAGTTTGGACTTCATTTGAAACAATGTGAAATAGTTTCACAACTCACGCCACCTGGAACACCACAACATGATGTGTGCCCGAACATTGTAACCGCACTTTATTAGATATGGTGCGATCTATGATGTCTCTCACTGATTTACCGCTGTCGTTTTGGGGTTATGCTTTAGAGATTGCTGCATTCACGTTAAATAGGGCACCATCTAAATCCGTTGAGACGACACCTTATGAGCTGTGGTTTGGCAACAAACCCAAGTTGTCATTTCTTAAAGTTTGAGGCTGCGATGCTTATGTCAAAAAGCTTCAACCTGATAAGCTCGAACCCAGATCAGAGAAATCTGTCTTCATAGGATACCCAAAGGAGACTATTGGGTACACCTTCTATCACAGATCCGAAGGCAAGATATTCGTTGCTAAGAATGGATCCTTTCTGGAGAAGGAGTTTCTCTTGAAAGAAGTGAGTGGGAGGAAAGTAGAACTTGACGAGGTAATTGTACCGTCTCCCTTATTGGAAAGTGGTTCATCACTGAAATCAGTTCCAGTGATTCCTACACCAGTAAGTGAGGAAGCTAATGATGATGATCATTAAACTTCTGATCATGTTACTACCGAACCTCGTAGGTCAACAAGAGTAAGATCCGCACTAGAGTGGTACGGTAATATTGTTCTAGAAGTCATGTTACTTGACCATGATGAACCTACGAACTATGAGGAAGCGATGATGAGCCCAGACTCTGCAAAATGGCTTGAGGCCATGAAATCTGAGATGGAATCCATGTATGAGAACAAAGTATGGACTTTGGTTGACTTGCCCGATGATCGGCAGGCCATAGAGAATAAATGGATCTTCAAGAAGAAGACTGACGCTGACGGTAATATTACTACTTACAATGCTCGACTTGTTGCAAAAGGTTTTTGACAACTTCAAGGAGTTGACTATGTTGAGACCTTCTCACCCGTAGTGATGCTTAAGTCCGTCCGAATCATGTTAATAATTGCCGCATTTTATGATTATGAAATTTGGAAAATGGATGTCAAAACTTCATTCCTTAATGGATATATTAAAGAAGAGTTATATATGATGCAACCAGAAGGTTTTGTCGATCCAAAAGGTGCTAACAAAGTGTGCAAGCTCCAGCGATCCATTTATGGACTGGTGCAAGCCTCTCAGAGTTGGAATATATGCTTTGATAGTGTGATCAAAGCATATGGTTTTATGCGGACTTTTGGAGAAGCCTGTATATACAAGAAAGTGAGTGGGAGCTCCGTAGCATTTCTGATATTATATGTAGATGACATATTGTTGATCAGAAATGATACTGAATTTCTAAATAGCATAAAAGGATACTTGAATAAGAATTTTTCAATGAAAGACCTCGGTGAAGCTGCTTATATATTGGGCATCAAGATCTATAGAGATAGATCAAGACGCTTAATTGGACTTTCACAAAGCACATACCTTGATAAAGTTTTGAAGAAGTTCAAAATGGATCAGGCAAAGAAAGGGTTCTTGCATGTATTACAAGGTGTGAAGTTGAGTCAGATTCAATGCCCGACCACTGCAGAAGATAGAGATAAAATGAAAGGTGTCCCCTATGCTTCAGCCATAGGCTCTATCATGTACGCAATGCTGTGTACTAGACCTGATGTGTGCCTTGATATCAGTTTAGCAGGGAGGTACCAAAGTAATCCAGGAGTGGATCACTGGACAGCGGTCAAGAATATCCTGAAATAGCTGAAAAGGACTAAGGATATGTTTCTCGTATATGTAGGTGACAAAGAGCTCATCGTAAACGGTTACATTGATGCAAGCTTTGACACTGATCCGGATGACTCTAAGTCACAAACCAGATACGTGTTTTTATTAAATGGTGGAGCTGTCAGTTGGTGCAGTTCCAAGGAGAGCGTCATGGCGGGATCTACGTGTCAAGTGGAATACATAGCTGCTTCGGAAGAAGAAAATGAAGGAGTCTGGATGAAGAAGTTCATATCCGATCTAGGTGTCATACCTAGTGCATCAGGTCCAATGAAAATCTTTTGTGACAATACTGGAGCAATTGCCTTGGCAAAGGAATCCAGATTTCACAAGAGAACCAAGCACATCAAGAGACGCTTCAATTCCATCCGTGATCAAGTCAAGGAGGGAGAAATAGAGATTTGCAAGATACATACGGATCTGAATGTTGTAGACCCGTTGACTAAGCCTCTCTCACGAGCAAAATATGATCAGCACCAAGACTCCATGGGTGTTAGAATCATTACAATGTAATCTAGATTATTGACTCTAGTGCAAGTGGGAGACTGAAGGAAATATTCCCTAGAGGCAATAATAAAGTTGTTATTTATATTTCCTTATATCATGATAAATGTTTATTATTCATGCTAGAATTGTATTAACTGGAAACTTAGTACAAGTGTGAATACATAGACAAACAGAGTGTCACTAGTTTGCCTCTACTTGACTAGCTCGTTGAATCAATGATGGTTATGTTTCCTAACCGTAGACATGAGTTGTCATTTGATTAATGGGATCACATCATTAGAGAATGATCTGATTGATTTTACCCATCCATTAGCTTAGCACGATGATCATTTAGTTTGTTGCTATTGCTTTCTCCATAACTTATACATGTTCCTATCACTATGAGATCATGCAACTCTCGAATACCGAAGGATCAGTTTGTGTGCTACCAAATGTCACAACGTAGCTAGGTGATTATAAAGGTGCTCTACAGGTGTCTTCGATGGTGTTTGTTGAGTTGGCATAGATCGAGATTAGGATTTGTCACTCCGATTGTCGGAGAGGTATCTCCAGGCCCTCTCGGTAATGTACATCACTATAAGCCTTGCAAGCAATGTAGCTAATAAGTTAGTTACGGGATGTAGCATTACGGAACGAGTAAAGAGACTTGACGGTAACGAGATTGAACTAGGTATTGAGATACCGACGATCGAATCTCAGGCAAGTAACATACCGATGACAAAGGGAACAACATATATCGTTATGTGGTTTGACCAATAAAGATCTTTGTAGAATGTGTAGGAACCAATATGAGCATCTAGGTTCCGCTATTGGTTATTGACCGAAGACGTGTCTCAGTCATGTCTACATAGTTCTCGAACCCGTAGGGTCCGCACGCTTAACGTTCGGTGACGATCGGTATTATGAGTTTACGTGTTTTGATGAACCAAAGGTTGTTCGGAGTCCCGAATGTGATCACGGGAATCAAGAGGAGTCTCGAAATGGTCGAGACATAAAGATATATATATTGGATGACTATTATTGGATGTCGGAATGGTTCCGAGTGAGTTCGGGTATATACCGGAGCACCGAGAGGTTACCGGATCCCCCTGGGAGGTATATGGGCCTTATTGGGACATAGTGGGAGAGAAGAGAGGGAGGCCTAGGATGGGGCGCACCCCCTCAAGACCAATCCAAATTGGGTGGGGGCCGGCCCCCCTTCCTTTCCCCTCTCTCCCCCTTCCTTCCACTCCCAGTCCAACTAGGGAATGGGGGGAATCCTACTCCCGGTGGAAGTCGGACTCCCCATAGGGCGCGCCATAGGAGGGTCGTCCCTCCCCCTCCTCCACTCCTTTATATATGGGGGAGGGGCACCCCATAGAGACACAAGTTGATCATTGATCTCTTAGCCGTGTGCAGTGCCCCCCTCCACCATAATCCACCTCGGTCATATCGTAGTGGTGCTTAGGCGAAGCCCTGTTCCGGTAGCATCATCATCACCGTCATCACGCCGTCCTGCTGACGAAACTCTCACTCCACACTCTGCTGGATCATGAGTTCGTGGGACGTCACCGAGCCGAACATGTGTAGATCGCGGAGGTGCCATACTTTCGGTACTAGGATCGGTCGATCATGAAGACGTACAACTACATCAACCGCGTTGTCATAATGCTTCTTCTAACGGTCTACGAGGGTACGTAGACAACACTCTATCCTCTCGTTGCTATGCATCACCATGATCTTGCATGTGCGTAGGAAAAAAATTTAAATTACTGCGTTCCCCAACAGTTCATTGTGTCCCTAAGAAAGGAGGTATTACTATTGTTCCAAATGATAAGAATGAACTTATAACACAATGAATTGTTACAGGTTATAGAATGGTAATTGATTTCATAAAATTAAATAAAGCAACTAGAAAAGATCATTACCCTCTGCCTTTTATTGATCAAATGCTAGAAAGATTATCTAAGCACACACATTTTTGCTTCCTTGATGGATATTCTGGTTTTTCACAAATACATGTTTCCCAACCTGATCAAGAAAAGACCACTTTTACTTGTCCCTTTGGAACTTATGCTTATAGACGTATGCCATTCGGTTTATTCAAAGATGTATGACTACTATATTCTCTGACTTATGTGAAAAGATTGTTGAGGATTTCATGGATGACTTCTCTGTTTATGGGAAGTCTTTTGATGATTGTTTAAGCAATCTTGATCGAGTTTTGTAGAGATGTGAACAAATAAATCTTGTCTTGAATTGGGAGAAGTGCCACTTTATGGTTAGTGAAGGCATTGTCTTGGGTCATAAAATTTCTGAAAGAGGTATTGAAGTGGACAAAGCTAAGGTTGATGCAATTGAGAAAATGCCATGTCCTAAAGATATCAAAGGTATTCATAGTTTCCTAGGTCATGCTGGTTTCTATAGGAGATTTATCAAAGACTTTTCTAAAATTTCTAGGCCCCTTACAAATCTTTTGCATAAGGATGTTCCTTTTGTTTTTGATGATGATTGTTTAGAAGCCTTCGAAACACTCAAGAAAGCCTTAATTTCTACATCTATTGTTCAACCACCTAATTGGAACTTGCCTTTTGCAATTATGTGTGATGCTAGTGATTATCTTGTTGGTGTTGTTCTAGGAAAAAGACTTGATAAGAAACTGAATGTTATACATTATGCTAGTAAAACTCTAGACAGTGCTCAACGAAATTATGCTACTACTAAAAAAGAATTCTTAGCATTGTTGTTTGTTTGCGATAAATTTAGATCTTACGTTGTTGATTCAAAAGTAATTTTTCACACCAATCATGCTGCTATTAAATATCTTATGGAAAAGAAAGATGCTAAACCTAGACTTATTCGATGGGTTCTCTTGTTACAAGAATTTGATTTCCATATCACTGATAGAAAAGGAGCTGAGAATCCTGTGGCTGATAACTTGTCTAGGCTTGAAAATGTGCTTGATAGCCCACTACCTTTTGATGATAGTTTTCCAAATGAGAAGTTAGCTGCAATAAATGTTGCTCATAACACTCCTTGGTATGCTAGCTATGTTAATTACATTGTTCCTAAATATTTACCACCTAGCTTTACATATGAACAAAATAAAAAATTCTTCCATGATTTAAGACATTACTTTTGGGATGACCCACATCTTTATAAAGAAGGAGTAGATGGTATTATTAGATGTTGTGTACCTGAGCAAGAACAAGGACAAATCCTACAGAAATGTCACTCCGAAGCTTATGGAGGGCATCATGCTAGAGATAGAACTGCTCACAAGGTATCGCAATCTGGATTTTATTGGACAACTCTCTTCAAGGATGCTCGTAAGTTCGTCTTGTCTTGTGATGAATGCCAAATAATAGGTAATATCGGTAAGCGTCAAGAAATGCCTATGGATTATTCACTTGCTGTTGAACCATTTGATGTTTGGGGATTTGATTACATGGGACTTTTTCCTTTCTCTAATGGGTATACACATATTTTGGTTGATGTTGATTATGTCACTAAATGGGTAGAAGCTATTCCAACTAGTAGTGATGATCACAACACCTCTATTAAAATGCTTAAGGAAGTTATTTTTCCAAGGATTGGAGTCCCTAGATATTTAATGACCGATGGTGGTTCACACTATATTCATGGTGCCTTCCGTAAAATGCTTGCCAAGTATGATGTTAACCATATAATTGCATCCCCTTATCATCCTTAGTCTAGTGGTCAAGTTGAACTTAGCAATAGAGAAATAAAGTTGATTTTACAAAAGACTGTCAATAGGTCCCGAAAGAATTGGTCTAAGAAAGTAGATGATGCACTTTGGGCTTATAGAACAGCTTATAAAAATCCTACGGGTATGTCTCCTTATAAAAAGGTTTATGGAAAAGCTTGTCATTTGACTCTTGAGTTAGAACATAAAGAATATTGGGAAATCAAAGAACTCAATTATGATTTCAAACTTGCCGGTGAAAAGAGGTTATTTGATATTAGCTCATTAGAAGAATGGAGAACCCAAGCTTATGAAAATGCCAAGTTGTTTAAAGAAAAAGTCAAAATATGGCACGATAAAATAATCCAAAAGTGTGAGTTCAAAGTCGGAGAATATGTTCTTTTGTACAACTCTCGTTTCAGATTCTTTGCAGGAAAAATCCTCTCAAAATGGGAAGGACCCTATGTTATCAAGGAGGTTTATCGGTCTAGAGCTATCAAAATAAATAATGTCAAAGGTACTAACCTGAAGGTTGTTAACGAGCGACGAATAAAACACTATATCTCAGGTACACCCATTAATACTGAAAGTAATATTATCCAAACTATGACACCGGAAGAACACCTAAAAGATTCCTTCCGGAACACTCCAGAATCATGAAAATAAGGAGGTGTGTGATACGGTAAGTAAACGGACTCCAAAAAATACGCAAAAATATTTTGTGTCAGTTTTGGAATATTTAGAAAATTAGGAAAATAAGAAACTTCCAGGAAGCGTACCCTGGTGGGCACAAGACACCAGGGGGCAGCCAGGCGCGCCCAGGTGGGTTATGCCCACCTACGGTACCTACTGGACTCCGTTTTTCTTCTGTTTGCTTGTTTCCCAAGATAAAAAATCTTTATATTCCCCCCGAACCTATTGACCACCGTATCATGGAGAAATCTTCCGTTTTCTTCTCTTGTTGTTTTCCTGATAGATCTGAAAATATGTCATCCCAAGACTCCGAGGGTGAGAGCTACGTTGCTGACTTTGTCACAAACCCCAAGTCCTATGGGGATGTGGAGCACTATGGATGGACTTCGGAGGAAGATGAAGATGAATCATTCCCTCCTTGTTTCAAGAATGAGAGTATGGAGGCATTATTCAAGAGGATAATAAAGCTTGAGAAGGCAAATGATGAGTTGAGGATAGATAACTTTATCCTTTGGCATAAGCTGGAGGAAAATAAAGACAAGATCTCTACTTCATCACCACCACCTTCTTCTTCATCACCAAAAGATAATTGAGTATCGGGTATGGCCACTCCCCTTGGCTACCGCCAAGCTTGGGGAAGGTGCCCCGGTATCATATCATCCCTACTATCTTTTGCCTTTACTTATTTTAGTTCGATCCATGGTTATCTTTTGCTTTAGATGAATAAAAGTTTAGTTCGATCCTTTCTTTTTGAGAGTTTACTTAGTGATATATCCTTGTAATCGTGTGCGAGATATATAATAAAGTTTAGTTTGAGTTTTTGCTTTCTTTACTTTCATGTTTCAATAAAAATAAAGGGAAAAAAGAAAAGAAAGGAAAAAATAAGAAGAAAGGAAAAAAATGAAAAAGATCATATGCTAATCTTATGGTAGGTGATGACACCACATTAGGGAAAGTATAAGTAGGAAATTTTATTAGAGATTGACAAACATAGCATTGGTAAATGATGCAACTCATGAAAGAATTAATAAGGGAAGAGAAGATTCACATATAAATACACTATCCTAGAAATCTTTTTTGATTGTGAGCCCCCATCAAAATATTATATGACAAAATTGTTGATGTTGGACAAGGAAGACGACTTAATGATTTATGTTTGCTCATATTCACATAGAAGTCATATTGTCATAGATCCTTTAACATGTGGTGATTGCCCCCTATCTTTGCCAGCCAAAAAATTCGCACTAAGTAGAGATACTACTTGTGCATCCAAAAACCCTTAAACCCAAATCTTATTTTCAAGAGTCCACCATACCTACCTAGGGATTGAGCAAGATCCCTCAAGTAAGTTGTCTTCGGTGCAAAAAGGCAATAAAAATTGCTTCTAAAAGTGTGAGATCATTTAGTGTAAGAGAAAATTGAGCGTTGTACGAACTTGTGATCGTGAATAATAAAAGCGACAAACCGCATAATAAAGTTCGCTATCACAAGGGGCAATACAACGTGACATTCTTTTGCACTAAGGAGTTGAGCATACAAACAAATAAGCGCATGGCAACCTCTGCTTCCCTCTATGAAGGGCGTATCTTTTACTTTTATGTATCTACTTTTATGCAAAGAGTCAAAGTTTTCTCTCTATTCCTTTTTATTTTTCTCCTTTGGCAAGCATCATGTGGTGAGGAAAGATCTAGGCACATATGTCCAGTTGAATATGGGTAGCATGAGTTATTATTGTTGACATCACCCTTGAGGTGAATACGTTGGGAGGCGAAACTATAAGCCCCTATCTTTCTATGTGCCCGGTTGAAACGTTTTGTTCATGTGTATGCGGTGAGTGTTATCAATCATAGAAGACTATATGATGGTTGAGTATGTGGACTTGACTAAAAGGCTCGGATACATGACCCTTCCTGAAAAACATGATGAATTGTAGTTGTAAAGTTGACTGAGAACATAGTTTGTTGGTTCCTAATAGAGTTTTTGCTTTATACTTCAATAGTGTGATGAATTGTCACTTATTCATGAGAAGTCTATGATAAAAGTTCTATGATAAAATTCTTATGTTTAAGTTTGTTGTTGTTATAATAATCAACATGATGCTTCTATGTTCATATTTTGGTTTTATCGACACCTCTCTCTCTCTCTCTCTCTCTAAGCATGTGGACATGTTTTTTGATTTCGGTTTTCGCTTGAGGACAAGCAAGGTCTAAGCTTGGGGGACTTGATATGTCCATTTTGCATCATGTTTTATTCCAGTTATTTATGATGTTTTTATGCATAATAATGCTTTTTGGAGTAATTCTAATGCCTTTTCTCTCATAATTTACAAGGTACACACAAATAGGTAGAATTCCGGCAGCTGGAAATCTGGACCTAGAAAAGCTACGTCAGGCTACTTATTTTGCACAACTCCAAACAGCTTGAAACTTCACGAAGAATTTTTATGGAATATATGATGAATATTGGAGCAAATAAGTACCAAAGGAGGGCCACCAGGTGGGCACAACCCACCTGGGTGTGCCAGGGAGTCCAGGCGCGCCCTGGTGGGTTGTGCTCACCTAGGCCGACCTCCGATGCCCATCTTCTGGTATATAGGTCATTTTGACCTCGAAAAAAATAAGGAGATGACTTTCGGGATGGAGCGCCGTCGTCTCGAGGCGGAACTTGGGCAGGAGCACTTTTGCCCTCCGGTGGAGCGATTGCCCCGGGGGAACTTCCCTCCCGGAGGGGGAAATCATCGTCATCATCATCACCAACAACTCTCCCATCTTGGGGAGGGCAATATCCATATTCAACAACACCATCTAATCTCAAACCCTAGTTCATCTCATGTGTTCAATCTTGTTACCGGAACTATAGATTGGTGCTTGTGGGTGACTAGTATTGTTGATTACATCTTGTAGTTGATTACTCTATGGTTTATTTGGTGGAAGATTATATGTTCAGATCCAATATGCTATTTAATACCCCTATGATCTTGAGCATGATTATCATCTGTGAGTAGTTACTTTTGTTCTTGAGGTCACGGGAGAAATCATGTTGCAAGTAATCATGTGAACTTCGTATGTGTTCGATATTTCGATAGTATGTATGTTGTGATTCCCTTAGTGGTGTGATGTGAACGTCGAATACATGACACTTCACTATATTTGGGCCTAAGGGAATGCATTGTGGATTAGCAATTAGATGATGGGTTGCGAGCGTGACAGAAGCGTAAACCCCAGTTTATGCGCTAATCCGTAAGGGACCGATTGGATCCAAAAGTTTAATGCTACGGTTAGAATTTATTCTTCATACTTTTCTCGTAGTTGCGGATGCTTGCGGGAGGGTTAATCATAAGTAGGAGGTTTGTTCAAGTAAGAACAACAACTAAGCACCAGTCCACCCACATATCAAATTATCCAAGTAGAAAACACAAATCGAACCAACATGGTGAAATTGACTAGATGAAATTCCTGTGTACCCTCAAGAATATTTTGCTTATCATAAGAGACCATTTTTTCCTGTCCTTTGCCTCAAAAGGATTGGGCTACCTTGCTGCACTTTTGCTACTATTATTGTTACTTGCTCGTTACAAATTATCTTGCTATCAAACTACTGTGTTACTTACAATTTTAGCACTTGCAGACATTACCTTGCTTAAAACCACTTGTTATTTCCTTCCGGTTCTCGTTGGGTTCGACACTCTTACTTATCGAAAGGATCTACAATTGATCCCATATACTTGTGGGTCATCAATTATCAAGGAGTTTAGTAGCTTCTTCTAATGTAATTTCCATAAAAGATCCTCCTGCGACATGCTACTTATTGAGCTTGCGTTGGTTTTTCCCTTGAAGAGGAAAGGGTGATGCAGCAAAGTAGATATAAGTATTTCGCTCAGTTAGAGAACAATTGTATCAATCCAGTAGGAGACAATGCACAAATCACCAACACCTGCACAAACAATCGAACAACTTGCACCCAACGCGATAAAGGGGTTGTCAATCCCTTCACGGTTACTCGCAAAAGTGAGATCTGATAGAGATAGATGAAACTAAGCAAACAATAAAGTAAATATTTTTGGGTTTTTTGGTTTATAGATCGAAAAGTAAAAGACTGCAAAATACTAGATCGGAAACTTATATGATGGAAAATAGTAGATTGTAAACTTATATGAAGGGAAATAGACCCGGGGACCATAGGTTTCACTAGAGGCTTCTGATGTCGCTTAAAGCTACGTCGGTATTTCCCCAAAGAGGAAGGGATGATGCAGCACAGCGGCGGCAGATATTTCCCTCAGATATGAAACCAAGGTTATCGAACCAGCAGGAGAACCAAGCAACACAACGTAAACAGCCCATGCACACAAATAACAAATACTCACAACCCGACGTGTTAAAGGGGTTGTCAATCCCTTTCGTGTAATGGTGCTAGAAATTGGTGCGTGGATGGGAGAAAATTGTAATATATTGAATAAATAGATCACAAATAAAATAAAGTGCAGCAAAGTATTTTTGTATTTTTGGTTTAGTAGATTTGAAAATAAATGAAAGGAAAAAGTAGATTGCAAAGGCAAATAATATGAGAAAGAGACCCGGGGGCCGTAGGTTTCACTAGTGGCTTCTCTCAAGAAAAATAGCAAAGCGGTGGGTGAAAAAATTACTATTGGGCAATTGATAGAACTTCAAATACTCATGACGATATCCAGGCAATGATCATTACATAGGTATCATGTCCAAGATTAGTAGACCGACTTCTGCCTCCATCTATTACTATTACACCACACATCGACCGCTATCCAGCATGCATCTAGTGTATTAAGTTCATGGAGAAACGGAGTAATGCAATAAGAATGATGACATGATATAGACAAGATCTAGCTATGTAGAGATAGACCCCATTGTTTTATCCTTAGTAGCAATGATGCATACGTGTCGGTTCCCTTTCTGTCACTGGGATCAAGCACCGTAAGATCGAACCCATGATGTCTCTTGAAGCTACCTAGGTATTTCCCCAAAGAGGAAGGGTTGATGCAGCACAATGGCAGTAGGTATTTCCCTCAGATATGAAACCAAGGTTATCGAACCAGTAGGAGAACCAAGCAACACAACGTAAACATCCCCTGCATGTCGGTGAGAACGACACCTATGGGATCACGGTGAATCCCTTCTACGGTTGGTGGGCGCGGGGCTGTGGAAAGAGCGGGTTTAGAAGGTCAACACGGGGGAGTTTATCCAGGTTCAGGCCGCAAGTGATGTGTAATACCCTACTCCTGCTGGTTTGTGTCTATCTGGTGTTCTTGGACTAGCTACAAAGTGTGAGGGTCCAAAAAGTTCGAATCCCCTCACAGTACGCTGCGGGCCTCCTTTTATAGTCAAAGGGCTGCCATAGTGGCACACAGGAGGTGGAAAGTTGTATAGTAGTCGCGTTTATCACCTGACATCACGGGACAAAACGCATTAAATGCGCTACTTAGGTTTGCTTTATAGGGGACCGCGATGAAGCCCGTCCCGTCCGTCGCCGCTTCGCCTTGCTCCGACACGCGCATAGGCCAATGAGGCACGCAACGCCATGTAGGCTGGCAGGCTGCTGAGCCAGCATGGTGGCAGGGTCTTCATGAAGATCTGCATGCCACCACGTTGGTTCTTGACTAGTTGGCTTAGGAGCCACCTACTACCACGTGGGTACCTGCTTAGTTGGTGGGTCGGCCACTGAGCTGGGGCGGCGATGGGGCGGCAAGGCCTTGTCGCGTTCTTGCTGATCTTCCCGGCAAGGGTCTGGCTGGGGCCTTGTGGGCGCCCTCGGCAAGAGTCTTGCCTGGGCCTCGTGGGTATCTTTGGCATGAGCCTTGCCGGGGCCTCGTGGGCATCCTCGGCAAGGGGCCTTGCTATTTTTCTTGTTTCTTGGTTCCTATCTAGGCCTTGCAGGCCCTTGTCTTCATAAACATATGCATGCCACCATGGAGGCGCCTCCCGGGCCTTGGTTCCAATGTGGTTGATGGTGTCGGGACTCTTAGACTCAAGCGTGGCGGCCTTGTTGGTGTTTGGCAAGTCGCCCCGGCAAGGCTCTTGCCGGTGCCGTGAAGGCCACCCCGGCAAGGGCCTTGCCGGGAGAGTTTCACCTCGCCCCTCTGCTCTTCATGCCTGTGGCCTCGAGCACGGCTCTAGTAGTCTTGGGTCTTTGCTTCCTCTTCTGTCCCGCCCAGCGCGGCCGCAGGCATGTGGCTGTGACTGCCCGCGCACAAGTAAAGGGGTACAAAAAGGACCCCTACTTTTGTACACCGACAGGAGCCCCCGGGCCTAGGCCACATATAAGTGCAGAGCGTTATTGGGCCAGGCCCAGAAATGTGCATGGGTACGCGTGGCAGAGTTTTACCGACGTAACTCCCTTGCCAATTGCGCTTCCCCGTGACTCGCGTTGAATGCGTGACGTGGGGGTCGTGCGTGGGGCGGTTGATGCACGCCTATGTCACATCGTGGTAAATGGTAAGGAAGTGGCCCGCGCCTTCCCCATAAAAAAGTAGAAACCACAGGCGCGCTGCTCATTTACCCCCTGTGCCTTCTCCAATCTCGGAACTGCCGCTCCCTTCTTCCTCCTCAAGCTTTTGCCTTTGCTCGCCGCAGCCGCGCCCTCACAGCCCTTAGTCCTCCATCCCCTCTCAGTTTCCATGGCGCCCAAGACAGGCACAGGCAAAGGGGTGGCCAAGGATGTCGGGGAGAAAGAGGTGCCGAAGAGCGAATTGGCGGTGCTGCGGACGCAGCACCCCTATTTCCCCCCGACGGTCAATGCGGTCCACCTCAGGCACTACTTCAAGCCCCTGTGGGGGAGGAAGACGACGGGGCACCCTGCTACGCACATCATCCCTGCCGATTTCGCCATGTCCGGCATAGATCACTACCCCTTCTTCATCGATTGCTTTTCTTGCGGGCTCTGCCCCCCTTTCTCTGATTTCTTCAACGACATCATGCACACGTATGGCTTTCACCTCCTCGACTTTATACCGAATGTCGTGGAATGCATGGCCTTCTTCGCCCATCTCTGCGAGGGCTTTGCCGGAGTGCTCCCCAGCATGACGCTCTTCGTCACTACTTCTATCCTCGCATCCAGACAGGGGACACCATTTTTGGGTGCATCACCTGGATCCCGAGGACCCAGGAGAAGGGCACGTACCCGGAGGGTGCCCAGAAGGAGAGGTGGGACGAGTGGCGGGGCATGTGGCTCTGGATCAGGGAGGAGGATCTGCAGGAGTTCTGCCAAGTTTTTCAGAGCCCGCCGATCCGCCACAAGGACTGGAGCGACCTTGATGTCAATGACAAGAAGCTCACGGTCACCACCACCAGGATCCATCGCCTCACCATGGTCGGGCTCGCCATTGAGATGATTGGGGCCGATTTCATTCATCGCTAAATCGCTCCACTGCACAACAAGGGGAGGCCGGCCTAGGACTTCAGGAGTGCGGCCCATGTCATGAGGCTCCGGCCTGGCCTGAAGCATAACTTCACAGTGCTGGGGTATGCCCAATTTTTGTCAGAGGCTCTTCCTGCTCAATGTGGATGACGACGGTAGGGCTGAGAGGACTGACAAGGCCGCGAAGGCTGGCAAGGCCGTCAAGGGGCCCCTGTTTGGGTTGCTGGCGGGAGTGGTCCCGCTGAGCAACAACTCTCGCCAGTCCACCATCATCGCCAAGATGCCGGACTTCAACGCGCACAGCCTCGACCCGGCCTGGGCCGAGCCGCCAGCGGAGAAAGTGTAGGAGTTTTTCAACAACTTGTCGGAGGGCTATGTCCGTGACGAGCCACGGCTCATCCGCGACACCACCAAGGAGGAGCTGGACTACATCGCCGCCAGGGCAGCGTAAGCGGCGCTTGAAAAGGAAGCCGGCAGCGCCAGCGCCGTGGAGGATGAGGCCGACATAGCCATGGAGGAGAAGGAGCTCGCCCAATGGGCGGTGTCTGCCAGGGAGGCCAGCGGCGCCGGCGTTGGGGCCCTCCTTATTGAACATGCGGTGACGAGTCGGCCGAAGAGGAAGCCGAAGTGGGCGACCCTCCATCCGCGGGGAAGAAATGCGTCCTGCGGCGGGCCAGCTCCGGCGAGCCGGTCCCATACGGCAGGACCACACATCGGTAACCGGCTCAGGAGCAGCTCGTGCGCCAGGCGAGGGTGATGAAGGCCGTGGCAGCGAAGAAGATAGCGACTGCCTCCTCCTCGTCCAAGTGGCACCAGACCCCATCTCCTTCTCCCCCTCCCTCGGACAGCACCCTCGAGGCCGAATTCTACTTTGGATCTTTTAGCCCAAATACGAAGAGGAAACCAGTGGGGGAGGAGATGGAGGACGAGTAAATATTTCGCCCCCCCATTATCTCCTGACCTCACGCCCGTGTTATCCTCTTTTGATTTGATGTTATCTTCACAGGGACACGGAGACGCTGGCCCAGAGGGTGGCAAATAGGGCCAAGTCCTCGACGGGCGACAAGCCCCCGGCGGGTACTTCGCGTATGCCGGTGTTGGTGGAGAGCAGCCCGGACAGCAGCCCCCCGACACAACCCTCGCTTCAGCCCCCAGTGTGAGTTCATCACTCACTCCTTCACTGATGAGCATTGGGGTGTGAATTATTGATGCTGGCCTTGCCGGGTTTGCAGGAGAAGGACGGTAGTAGGAGGAGCCGTCGAGGGCCACTCCGAACACGCCGCCCCCTCGACTACGCCGCCCAGAGGGGCGTCCCCGGCAAGGGCATCCACCCCCGAGCCCACGCATATGGAGGAGGAGGAGGCGAGCTTGGGTGCCGGTGGTTCTGCCCCGGCAACGAATGTTGCTAGGGAGGGCGCCACTTCTTCCTAGCCCGATGTGGGTAAGTTGTTTGCTTCCCGTCCCTGTTCTTTCTTCTTCTTTTCGAACCTTGATCTTGGCTCCGTCTCATTCCCTTTATTGGTATCCAGACCCTTCCTCGGGGACCGGGAGGATATTGACATCGTCATCGGGGAGGTCATTAAGGACGCCGAGGCTGAGGCCAACAAGATTTCCGCCGAGGAGGCCACCAAGACCACCGCTGAGGAGGCCGCCAAGGGGCCTGCCGGGGAGGCTGGCAAGGCCGTTCCCGAGGAGGCTGGCAAGGCGGAGCGGATCTTGAGGAGCGCATCACCGAGACGCAGGCCTGGTTCTGCGAGGCTCGTGAAGAACTGAGGTTGCCTAGGTTTTGCTAGATGAGCGCAAACATGAGCTCATTTTGAAGCAGACTGACGTCGACAAGGCCTAGGAGGCGGCAAAGGAATAGGTCGCCAAGGACGAGGCCGCTCGGCGACAACACCAGGCTCTGCTGAACTCCCAGGAGGATGACCTTGCCGCTCGTGAGGAGGCGCTCGCCGCCACACTCCATGGCAAGGACGAGGAGGTCGAGAAGCTCGTCGTGCAGCAAACCCAGGAGCTGGAGCAGAGGCACAAAGAGGCACTGAATGTTCAGGCACTGGTCCATGCCGACAAGGTGAAGGAGCTGGAGCTGGAGCGGGAGGAGCTGAAGAAGGTGGCCTCGAAGCTGACAAAGGAGAGGGACACGGCCAACCGCTCTTTGGCGGATGCCCAGGATGCAGTCTTCGACAAGGCCAAGCTGCTCTCCGAGGCCAATGACTCCATCAACGATCTGAAGTTGAAGCTGAATGGCTTGGAGGGGAAGCTTTCTGAGGCCGGGGCTCGTGAGGAGACTCTAAACAAGGTCCTGGAGGAAGAGAAGCAGCTGCGGAGCAATGATGCTGCCAAACATAAGGAGTACGCGAAGGGCGAAAACCTTTGGATTAGCCGCCTCATCGACGTCGCCGGCAGGATCACCATGAAGCTGGCCGCCATGGGGATGCCGAATGTCGGGTACTCCCAAGAACTGAACGTGAGTCCCAATGCCAGGCTGACTATGTTCTTCGAGGGCGTCCTTGGAGCCTTGGAGCAGTTATGTTCCAACCGAGCAACCTCTCTGGCCAATGAGGCCCGGAAGCTCTGCCAGGGCGCCCTGACCAAGGTCCTCACCAAGGTGGCGTACTGGAACCCCAACGACGACTTCGCCACCGCGCTAAAGAGCTTGCCGGAGGATGTGGACCTCACGGCGCTCAAGGAGCGTATCAAGCCCATCATCAAGCGCGTCGACGGGGTTCGGAGTTTGGAGGGCCAGCGCCGAGACTAGGCGCCCCGTTTCTCTTAGCCGCTGCGAGTTCATGACGAAGACGATTTTATCTTAAGTTAGAACCGCAGCAACAATTGATGTAATATAACTCTGTAGTACTTTTTAAAACGATGCATGCTATTTTCCTGTTCGGTTTTTCTTGGTATGTACGCCCTATGCTTAGTTGGACAGGCTTGCCGGCACGTAAACCCAAGACGTGGCGCTTTGAGGACGGATCCTTAGCAGCCTACCGGGTGCGCTCGATGCCGGGCGAACCACCTTACCGCTCTCAGCGCGGCCGCTTGAACTATTGAGCGAACTCAAAACAGGACAAGGGCATTGCCAATAGCAGATAGGCCATCATGCCGATCTCAACGCGGCCGCTCGAACTGTTGAGCGGACTCGAAACAGAACAAAGGCGTTGCCAATAGCGGGAGGGTCCCATCACATATAGGTTTTCCATGCAAAGAGTGAGATCTTTCGAGGAAAATAACTCTATAAAAGAAAAGGGAATTACTCAAAGTTTTGTGCGACTTTGCGTTTTGCGGCCACGCAGATGATCGTTGTTCCCGCGGACGGCACCAGCGTGCGGCTGATTGATGTCGCCTTCTCTTCTCGGGCCACCGCGATGGTGGAGTTAATAAGTTGACTTAAAAACCAGATTTTCACAGCTTGCGTCCCCTACCTGGTGGGCCAAAGATGTCGGTGAGAATGACACCTATGGGATCACAAGGAATCCCTTCTACGGTTGACGGGCGCGGGGCTATGGAAAGAGCGGGTTTAGAAGGTCAACACGGGGGAGTTTATCCAGGTTCAGGCCGCAAGTGATGCGTAATACCATACTCCTGCTGGTTTGTGTTTATCTAGTGTTCTTGGACTAGCTACAAATTCTGCAGGGTCCAAAAAGTTCGAATCCCCTCACAGTACATCGCGGGCCTCCTTTTATAGTCAAAGGGGCTGCCACAGTGGCACACAGGGGGTGGAAAGTTGTATAGTAATTGAGTTTATCGCCTGACATCACGGGACAAAATGCATTAAATGCGCTACTTAGGTGTCCTCTTCCTTTATCGGGGACGGCGACGAAGCCCGTACCATCCGTAGCCGCTTCGCCTTGCTTCAACACGCGTCCAAGCCAACGAAGCATGCAGCGCCATGTAGGCTGGCAGGCTGCTGAGCCAGCGTGGTGGCAGGGTCTTCATGAAGATCTACATGCCACCACGTAGGTGCTTGACTAGTTAGCTTAGGAGCCACGTACTGCCACGTGTATACCTGCTTAGTTGGTGGGCCGGCCGCTGAGTTGGGGCGGCGATCGGGCGGCAAGGCCTTGCCGCGGTATTGCTGATCTTCCCGGCAAGTGTCTTGCCGGGGCATTGTGGGCGCCCTCGGCAAGAGTCTTGCTGGGGTGTCGTGGGTATCTTTGGCAGGAGCCTTGCCGGGGCCTCGTGGGCATCCTCGGCAAGGGGTATTGCTGTTGTCTTGTTTCTTGGTTCCTATCTAGGCCTTGCAGGCACTTTGTCTTCACAAAGATTTGCATGCCACCATGGAGGCGCCTCCCGAGTCTTGGTTCTGATGTGGTTGATGGCGTCGGGACTCTTAGACTCAAGGGTGGCGCCTTGTTGCTGTTGGGAAAGTCGCCCCGGCAAGGCTCTTGCCGGGGCCGTGAAAGCCACCCCGGCAAGGGCCTTGCCTGGCGAGTTTCACCTCGCCCCTCTGCTCTTCATGCATGTGGCCTCGAGCACGACTCTAGTAGTCTTGGGTCTTTGCTTCCTCTTCTGTCCCGCCTAGCGCGGCCGCACGCATGTGGCTGCGACTGCCCACGCACAAGTAAAGGGGTACAAAAAGAACTCCTACTTTTGTACACCGACAGGAGCCCCCGGGCCTGGGCCACATATAAGCACGGAGCATTATTGGGCCAGGCCCAGAATGGTGCGCGGGTACGCGTGGCAGAGTTTTACCGCAGTAACTCCCTCGCCAGTTGCGCTTCCCCACGGCTCGCGTTGAATGCGTGACGTGGGGGTCGTGCGTGGGGCAGTTGATGCACGCCTGCATCACATCATGTTAAATGGTAAGGAAGCAGCCCGCGCCTTCCCCGTAAAAGGAGAAACTGCACGCGCATTGCTCATTTACCCCCAGTGCCTTCTCCAATCTTGGAACCGTCACTCCCTTCTTCCTCCTCAAGATTTTGCCTTTGCTCGCGTCGTCACGCCATCACTGCCCTTAATCCTCCATCCCATCTTAGTTGCCATGGCGCCCAAGACAGGCAAAGGCAAAGGGGTGTCCAAGGACGTCGGGGAGAAAGAGGCGCCGACAAGGCCCTTGTCGGGGCCGTGAAGGCCACCCTGGCAAGGGCCTTTCCGTGGGAGTTTCACCTTGCCCCTCTGCTCTTCATGCCTCTGGCCTCGAGCACGGCTCTAGTAGTCTTGGGTCTTTGCTTCCTGTTCTATCCCTCCCAGTGCGGCCGTAGGCGTGTGGCTGCGAGTGCCCACACACAAATAAAGGGGTACAAAAAGTACCCCTACTTTTGTACACCGACACTGCACAAATATAACAAATACTCGCAACCCTACGTGTCAAAGGGGTTGTCAATCATTTTCAGGTAGCGATGCCGGAAATTGGTGCGTGGACAGGAGAAAGTTGTAATAGATTGAGTAAGTAGATTGCAAATAAAATAAAGTGCAGCAAAGTATTTTTGTATTTTTGGTTTAGTAGATTTGAAAATAAATGAAAGGAAAAAGTAGATTGCAAAGGAAAATAATATGAGAAAGAGACCCAGGGGCCGTAGGTTTCAGTAGTGGCTTCTCTCGAGAAAAATAGAAAATGGTGGGTGAACAAATTACTATTGGCAATTGATAGAACTTCAAATACTCATGACGATATCCAGGCAATGATCATTACATAGGTATCATGTCCAAGATTAGTAGACCGACTTCTGCCTCCATCTATTACTATTACACCACACATCGACCGCTATCCAGCATGCATCTAGTGTATTAAGTTCATGGAGAAACGGAGTAATGCAATAAGAATGATGACATGATATAGACAAGATCTAGCTATGTAGAGATAGACCCCATTGTTTTATCCTAAGTAGCAATGATGCATACGTGTCGGTTCCCTTTCTGTCACTGGGATCAAGCACCGTAAGATCGAACCCATGATGTCTCTTGAAGCTACCTAGGTATTTCCCCAAAGAGGAAGGGTTGATGAAGCACAATGGCAGTAGGTATTTCCCTCAGATATGAAACCAAGGTTATCGAACCAGTAGGAGAAACAGAGTAATGCTATAAGAACAATGACATGTAGACAAGATCTTGAAGAGAATATGCCCTAGAGGCAATAATAACATTGTTATTTATATTTCCTTATATCATGATAAATGTTTATTATTCATGCTAAAATTGTATTAACCAGAAACTTAGTACATGTGTGAATACATAGACTAACAGAGTGTCACTAGTTTTCCTCTACTTGACTAGCTCGTTGAATCAATGATGGTTACGTTTCCTAACCATAGACATGAGTTGTCATTTGATTAACGGGATCACATCATTAGAGAATGATGTGATTGACTTGTCCCATCTGTTAGCTTAGCAAGATTATTGTTTAGTTTGTTGCTATTGCTTTCTTAACTTATACATGTTCCTATGACTATGAGATCATGCAACTCCCAAATATCGGAGGAACACTTTGTGTGCTACCAAACGTCACAACGTAACTAGGTGATTATAAAGGTGCTCTACATGTGTCTCCGATGGTGTTTGTTGAGTTGGCATAGATCGAGATTAGGATTTGTCACTCTGATTGTCGGAGAGGTATCTTTGGGCCCTCTCGCTAATGTACATTACTATAATCCTTGCAAGCAATGTAGCTAATGAGTTATTTACGTGATGTAGCATTACGGAACGAGTAAAGAGACTTGCCGGTAACGAGATTGAACTAGGTATTGAGATACCAACGATCAAATCTCGGCCAAGTAACATACCGATGACAAACGGAACAACGTATGTCGTTATGTGGTTTGACCAATAAAGATCTTCATAGAATACATAGGAACCAATATGAGCATCCAGGTTCCGCTATTGGTTATTGACCGAAGACGTGTCTTGGTCATGTCTACATAGTTCTCAAACCCGTAGGGTCCGCACGCTTAACGTTCGGTGGCGATCATATTATGAGTTTATGTGTTTTGATGTACCAAAGGTAGTTCAGAGTCCCGGATATGATCACAGACATGACGAGGAGTCTCTAAATGGCTGAGACATAAAGATTGATGTACTGGACAATTATATTTGGACATCAGAATGGTTCCGGATGAGATCGGGCATTTACCGATGTACCGAGAGGTTACCGGAACCCTCCGGGAGGTATATGGGCCTTATTGGGCCATAGTGGGAGAGAGGAGAAGGGAGGAAAGGAATTTTTTTGAAATTACTACATTCCCCAACAGTGGCATCTGAGCCAGGTTTATGCGTAGATGTTATATGCACGAGTAGAACACAAAGGAGTTGTGGGCGTGGGTATATACATCTTGCTTGCTGTCACTAGTTGATTCTTGATTCGGCTGTATTGTTGGATGAAGCGGCCCAAACCGATATTACGCGTAAGCTTACGCGAGACTGGTTCTACCGCCGTGCTTCGCACACAGGTGGCTAGTGGGTGTTAGTTTCTCCAGCTTTAGTTGAATCGGATTCAATGAACAAGGTTCTTTCTGAAGATCAAAAAGCAATCACTATACCGCATTGTGGTTTTTGATCCATAGGTTTGAACGGTTCTTGCTCAGCCCATAGCAGCCACGTAAAACTTGCAACAACAAAGTAGATGACGTCTAACTTTTTTTGCAGGGCATGTTGTGATGTGATATGGTCAAGACATGATGCTAAATTTTATTGTATGAGATGATCATGTTTTGTAACACAGTTATCGGCAACTGGCAGGAGCCATATGGTTTCCTCTTTATTGTATGAAATGCAATCGCCATGTAATTGCTTTACTTTATCACTAAGAGGGAGCGATAGTCATTGAAGCAATAGTTGGCGAGACGACAACGATGCTTCGATGGAGATCAAGGTGCCAAGCCGGTGACGATGGTGATCATGATGGTACTTTGGACATGCAGATCAAAGGCACAAGATGACGATGGCCATATCATATCACTTATATTGATTGCATGTGATTCTTATCCTTTATGCATCTTATCTTTCTTAGTTCGATGGTAGCATTATAAGATGATCTCTCACTAAATTTCAAGGTATAAGTGTTCTCCCTGAGTATGCATCGTTGCTACAGTTCGTCGTGCTGAGACACGACGTGATGATCGGATGTGATAAGCTCTACGTTCACATACAATGGTTGCAAGCCAGTTTTGCACACGCGGAATACTCGGGTTAAACTTGACGAGCCTAGCATATGCAGATATGGCCTCGGAAGACTGAGACCGAAAGGTCGAGCGTGAATCATATAGTACATATGATCAACATAGTGATGTTCACCATTGAAAACTACTCCATCTCACGTGATGATCGGACATGGTTTAGTTTGTGTGGATCACGTGATCACTTAGATGGTTAGAGAGATGTCTATCTAAGTGGGAGTTCTTAAATAATTTGATTAACTGAACTTTAATTTATCATGAAATTGCATGTGATTCTTATCTAACTGGTAGTATTTTGCATGTCTATGTTGTTGTAGATAGATGGCCCGTGTTGTTGTTCCGTTGGATTTTAATGCATTCCTAGAGAAAGCTAAGTTGAAAGATCATGGTCGCAACTACATGGACAGGGTCCGTAACTTGAGGATTATCCTCATTGCTGCACAGAAGAATTACATCCTGGAAGCACCGCTAGGTAACAAACCCGCTGCAGGAGCAACGCCAGGTGTTTTGAACACCTGGCAGAGCAAAGCTGATGACTACTCGATAGTTCAGTGTGCCATGCTTTATGGCTTAGAACCGGGACTTCAACAATGTTTTGAACATCATGGAGCATATGAGATGTTCCAGGAGTTGAAGTTAATATTTCAAGAAAATGCCCGGATTGAGATATATGAAGTCTCCAATAAGTTCTACAGCTGCAGAAGAATAGTTTCTGTCAGTGAACATATACTCAGAATGTCTGGGTACCACAACCACTTGACTCAACTAGGAGTTAATCTTCCTAATGATAGTGTCATTGACAGAGTTCTTCAATCACATCCACCAAGCTACAAGATCTTCGTGATGAACTATAATATGCAAGGGATGGATAAGACGATTCCTGAGCTCTTCGCAATGCTAAAGGCTGCGGAGGTAGAAATCAAGAAGGAGCATCAAGTGTTGATGATCAACAAGACCACCAGTTTCAAGAGAAAGGGTAAAGGGAAGAAGGGGAACTTCAAGAAGAACGGCAAGCCAGTTGATGCTGAAGTGAAGAAACCCAAGTCTGGACCTAAGCCTGAGACTGAGTGCTTCTACTGCAAAGGAACTGGTCACTGGAAGCGAAAATGCCCCAAGTATTTGGCGGAGAAGAAGGATGGCAAAGTGAAAGGTATATTTGTTATACATGTTACTGATGTGTACCTTACTAATGCTCGCAGTAGTGCCTTGGTATTCGATACTGGTTCAGTTGCTAACATTTGCAACTCGAAATAGGGGCTATGGATTAAGCGAATATTGGCTAAGGGCGAGGTGATGATGCATGTGGGAAATGGTTCCAAAGTCGATGTGATCGCCGTCGGTACGCTACCTCTAAATCTACCTTCGGGATTAGTTTTAGACCTAAATAATTGTTATTTGGTGCCAGCGTTGAGCATGAACATTATATATGTATCTTGTTTGATGCGAGATGGTTATTCATTTAAATCAGAGAATAATGGTTGTTCTATTTATTTGAGTAATGTCTTTTATGGTCATGCACCCTTGATGAGTGATCTATTTTTACTAGATCTTGATAGTAGTGATACACATGTTCATAGTATTGAAGCCAAAAGATGCATAGTTGATAATGATAGTGCAACTTATTTGTGGCACTGCCATTTAGGTCATATTGGTGTAAAGCGCATGAAGAAACTCCATTTTGATGGACTTCTGGAATCACTTGATTATGAATCACTTGGCACTTGCGAACCATGCCTCATGGGCAAGATGACTAAAACTCCGTTCTCCGGAACAATGGAGCGAGCAACAGAGTTATTGGAAATCATACATACTGATGTATGTGGTCCAATGAACATTGAAGCTCGCGGCGGATATCATTATTTTCTCACCTTCACAGATGATTTGAGTAGATATGGGTATATCTACTTAATGAAACATAAGTCTGAAACATTTGAAAAGTTCAACGAATTTCAGAGTGAAGTGGAAAATCATCGTAACAACAAAATTAAGTTTCTACTATCTGATCGTGGAGGTGAATATTTGAGTTATGAGTTTGTACTTCATTTGAAACAATATGAAATCGTTTCTCAACTCACGCCACCTGGAACACCACAACATGATGTGTGCCCGAATGTTGTAACCGCACTTTATTAGATATGGTGCGATCTATGATGTCTCTCACTGATTTACCGCTATCGTTTTGGGGTTATGCTTTAGAGACGGCTGCATTCACGTTAAATAGGGCACCATCTAAATCCGTTGAGACGACACCTTATGAACTGTGGTTTGGCAAGAAACCCAAGTTGTCGTTTCTTAAAGTTTGCGGTTGTGATGCTTATGTGAAAAAGGTTCAACCTGATAAGCTCGAACCCAAATCGGAGAAATGTGTCCTCGTAGGATACCCAAAGGAGACTGTTGGGTACACCTTCTATCACAGATCTGAAGGCAAGATATTCGTTGCTAAGAATGTATCCTTTCTTAAGAAGGAGATTCTCTCGAAAGAAGTGAGTGGGAGGAAAGTAGAACTTGACGAGGTAATTGTACCTTCTCCCTTGTTGGAAAGTAGTTCATCACTGAAATCAGTTCCAGTGATTCCAACACCAGTAAGTGAGGAAGCTAATGATGATGATCATTAAACTTGTGATCAAGTTACTACCGAACCTCATAGGTCAACCAGAGTAAGATCCGCACCAGAGTGGTACGGTAATCCTGTTGTGGAAGTCATGTTACTTGACCATGATGAACCTATGAACTATGAGGAAGCGATGATGAGCCCAGATTCCGCAAAATGGCTTGAGGCCAAGAAATCTGAGATGGGATCCATGTATGAGAACAAAGTATGGACTTTGGTTGACTTGCCCGATGAACGGCATGCCATAGAGAATAAATGGATCTTCAAGAAGAAGACTGATGCTGACGGTAATGTTACTGTCTACAAAGCTCAACTTGTTGCAAAAGGTTTTCGACAAGTTCAAGGAGTTGACTATGATGAGACCTTCTCACCCATAGTGATTCTTAAATCCGTCCGAATCATGTTAGTAATACCACATTTTATGATTATATGAAATTTGGAAAATGGATGTCAAAACTGCATTCCTTAATGGATATCTTAAAGAAGAATTGTATATGATGCAACTAGAAGGTTTTGTCGATCTAAAAGGTGCTAACAAAGTGTGCAAGCTCCAGCGATGCATTTATGGACTGGTGCTGCCTCTCTGAGTTGGAATATACACTTTGATTGTGTGATCAAAGCATATGGTTTTATACAGACTTTTGGAGAAGCCTGTATTTACAAGAAAGTGAGTGGGAGCTCCGTAGCATTTCTGATATTATATGTAGATGACATATTGTTGATCGGAAATGATACTGAATTTCGGAATAGCATAAAAGGATACTTGAATAAGAATTTTTCAATGAAAGACCTCAGTGAAGCTGCTTATATATTGGGCATCAAGATCTATAGAGATAGATCAAGACGCTTAATTGGACTTTCACAAAGCACATACCTTGATAAAGTTTTGAAGAAGTTCAAAATGGATCAGGCAAAGAAAGGGTTCTTGCCTGTATTTCCAGGTGTGAAGTTGAGTCAGACTCAATGCCCGACCACTGCAGAAGATAGAGAGAAAATGAAAGGTTTTCCCAATGCTTCAGCCATAGGCTCTATCATGTATGCAATGTGTACCAGACCTGATGTGTGCCTTTCTACCAGACCTGATGCTTCAGCCATAGGCTCTATCATGTATGAAATGATACTGAATTTCTAAATAGCATAAAAGGATACTTGAATAAGAATTTTTCAATGAAAGACCTCGGTGAAGCTGCTTATATATTGGGCATCAAGATCTATAGAGATAGATCAAGACGCTTAATTGGACTTTCACAAAGCACATACCTTGATAAAGTTTTGAAGAAGTTCAAAATGGATCAGGCAAAGAAAGGGTTCTTGCATGTATTACAAGGTGTGAAGTTGAGTCAGATTCAATGCCCGACCACTGCAGAAGATAGAGACAAAATGAAAGGTGTCCCCTATGCTTCAGCCATAGGCTCTATCATGTACGCAATGCTGTGTACTAGACCTGATGTGTGCCTTGATATCAGTTTAGCAGGGAGGTACCAAAGTAATCCAGGAGTGGATCACTGGACATCGGTCAAGAATATACTGAAATACCCGAAAAGGACTAAGGATATGTTTCTCGTATATGGAGGTGACAAAGAGCTCGACGTAAACGGTTATGTTGATGCAAGCATTGACACTGATCCGGATGACTCTAAGTCACAAACCGGATACGTTTTTTTATTAAATGGTGGACCTGTCAGTTGGTGTAGTTCCAAGCAGAGCGTCGTGGCGGGATCTACGTGTGAAGCAGAATAAATAGCTGCTTCGGACGCTGCAAATGAAGGAGTCTGGATGAAGGAGTTCATATCCGATCTAGGTGTCATACCTAGTGCATCGGGTCCAATGAAAGTCTTTTGTGACAATACTGATGCAATTGCCTTGGCAAAGAAATCCAGATTTCACAAGAGAACCAAGCACATCAAGAGAAGCTTCAATTCCATCCGCGATCAAGTCAAGGAGGGAGACAAAGAGATTTGCAGGACACATACGGATCTGAATATTGCATACCCGTTGACTAAGCCTCTCTCACGAGCAAAACATGATCAAGACCAAGACTCCATGGGTGTTAGAATCATTACAATGTAATCTAGATTATTGACTCTAGTGCAAGTGGGAGACTAAAGGAAATAATAAAGTTATTATTTATATTTGCTTATATCATGATAAATGTTTATTATTCATGCTAGAATTGTATTAACCGGAAACTTAGTACATGTGTGAATACATAGACACAGAGTGTCACTAGTTTTCCTCTACTTGGCTAGCTTGTTGAATCAATGATGGCTATGTTTCCTAACCATAGACATGAGTTGTCATTTGATTAACGTGATCACATCATTAGAGAATGATGCGATTGACTTGACCCATCCGTTAGCTTAGCACGATGATCGTTTAGTTTGTTTCTATTGCTTTCTCCATAACTTATACATGTTCCTATGACTATGAGATCATGCAACTCCCGAATACCGGAGGAACACTTTGTGTGCTACCAAACGTCACAACAAAACTGGGTGCTTATGAAGGTGCTCTACAGGTTTCTTCGATGGTGTTTGTTGAGTTGGCATTGATCGAGATTAGGATTTTTCACTCTGATTGTCAAAGAGGTATCTCTGGGCCCTCTCGGTAATGTACATCACTATAAGCCTTGCAAGCAATGTAGCTAATGAGTTAGTTATGGTATGTTGCATTACGGAACGAGTAAAGAGACTTGCCAGTAATGAGATTGAACTAGGTATTGAGATACCGACGATCAAATCTCGGGCAAGTAACATACCGATGACAAAGGGAACAACGTATATTGTTATGCGGTTTGACTGATAAAGATCTTTGCAAAATATGTAGGAACCAATATGAGCATCTAGGTTCTGCTATTGGTTATTGACCGAAGACGTGTCTCAGTCATGTCTACATAGTTCTCGAACCCGTAGGGTTCACACGCTTAACGTTCGGTGACGATCGATATTATGAGTGTATGTGTTTTGATGAACCGAAGGTTGTTCGGAGTCCCGTATGTGATCACGGGCATGAGGAGGAGTCTCGAAATGGTCGAGACATAAAGATCAATATATTGGATGACCATATTTGGACGTTGGAATGGTTGCGGGTGAGTTCGGGCATATGCCGGAGCACCGGGAGGTTACTGGAACCCCCCGGGGGGTATATGGGCCTTATTGGGCCATAGTGTGAGAGAAGAGAGGGGGGCCTAGGAGGAGGCGTGCCCCCCTCAAGCCCAATCCAAATTAGGTGGGGGATCGCCCCCCCCCCCCACCTTTCCTTTCCCCTCTCTCCCCTTCCTTGTCTCCTAATCCTACTCGCGGTGGGAGTAGAACTCCCCTTGGGGCGCGCCTAGGAGGCCGGCCCGCTCCCCCTCCTCCAATCCTTTATATACGGGGGAGGGGGCACCCCATAGACACACAAGTTGATCATTGATCTCTTAGCCATGTGCGGTGCCCCCTCCACCATAATCCACCTCGGTCATATCGTAGCGGTGCTTAGGCGAAGCCCTGTTCCGGTAGCATCATCATCACCGTCATCACGCCGTCATGCTGACGAAGCTCTCCCTCGACACTCTGCTAGATCGTGAGTTCGTGGGACGTCACCGAGCCGAATGTGTGCAGATCGCAGAGGTGCCGTACTTTTGGTACTGGATCGGTCGATCGTGAAGACATACGACTACATCAACCGCGTTGTCATAACGCTTCCACTTACGGTCTACGAGGGTACGTAGATAACACTCTCCCCTCTCATTGCTATGCATCACCATGATCTTGCGTGTGCGTAGTAATTTTTTTGAAATTACTATGTTCCCCAACAGATCTATCTATGCAGAGATAGATCCCATCATTTTATCCTTAGTAGCAACGATACATACGTGTCGGTTCCCTTTCTGTCACTGGGATCAAGAACCATAAGATCGAACCCACTACAAAGCACCTCTTCCCATTGCAATATAAATAGATCAAGTTGGCCAAACAAAACCCAAATATCGAAGAAGAAATACGAGGCTATAAGAAATCATGCATAAAAGAGATCAAAGAAACTCAAATACTTTCATGGATATAAAAAGAGATAGATCTGATTATAAACTCAAAGTTCATCGGAACCCAACAAACACACCGCAAGAGTTACATCATATGGATCTACAAGAGACCATTGTATTGAGAATCAAGAGAGAGAGAAAGAGAGGAAGCCATCTAGCTACTAACTACGGACCCGAAGGTCTACAAAGAACTACTCATGCACAATCAGAGAGGCACCAATGGAGGTGGTGAACCCCATCCGAGATGGTGTCTAGATTGGATCTGGTGGTTCTGAACTCTATAGCGGCTGGATGAATATTTCGTCGACTCCCCTAGGGTTTCTAGAATATTGGGGTATTTATAGAGAAAAGAGGCGGTCCGGTGGGGCACCTGAGGTGGGCACAACCCACCAAGGCACGCCTGGGCCTCCTGGCGCTCCCTGGTGGGTTGTGCTCCCCTCGGGGCACCCCCCAGGCATAGCCAGGGCCCGTTGTGTTTCTTCTGGCCCATAAAAAATCTTCGTAAAGTTTTGTGGCATTTGGACTCCGTTTTATATTGATTTTCTGTGATGTAAAAAACATGGAAGAAACAACAACTGGCACTTAGCACTATGTCAATAGGTTAGTACCAAAAACTGATATAAAATGACTACAACATGATTATAAAACATCCAAGATTGATAATATAATAGCATGGAACAATCAAAAATTATAGATACGTTGGATACGTATCATCATCCCCAATCTTAACTCCTACTCGTCCTTGAGTAGGGAAGTGATAAATACAGAATTTTTGATGTGGAATGCTGCCTAACATGTCATCTCATGTTCTTTTCTTTATAGCATGGAAATTTGGACTTTTATATTGTTCAAAGAAATAGTATAGTTTTGACATGATAATTTAAATACTCAAGCACATCAACAAGCAACCATGTCTTTCAAAATATCAACACTAAAATAAGTTATCCCTAGCCCATCATGCTGAACCATTGATCCATTCATGAAACACACTCGCATATTAGCTACACCCAATACTCTCGTACGATCATATTGCTTCCTAGTTGGCGCTTTTATAAGAGAAGGTGGAGACTCAAATTCAAAATAAAAAATGCATAAAGTAAAAGGAAGGCCCTTCGCAGAGGGAAGTAGGGATTTGTAGAGGTGCCAGAGCTCAAAGCAAAAAACTTAGAGATAAAAACATTTTGGGAGGTGTATCCATCCCACGAACGAAAATGACTTAGAGTTCCCAATACTTTCCATGCTTAGATATATCATAGGCGATTCCCAAATAGAAAATAAAGTATATTTCTTTTTCCACCATACTTTCACTTTCCATGGCTAACCGTATCCACGGGTGCCGTCCATACCAACACTTCCCAAGGAATTTATTATTTGACAACATAAAGTAAATTCATTTTTAATTTCAGGACTAGGCATGTAACACCCACAATGCGGCTATATCTCCCACGTGTGGGGGTACGACTTAGAGGCATAGCCGCATGGTAGGCATGTCGCAAGAGGGGTAATCTATACACATCCCATGTACTGAATAAGGAAGGGATAAAGAGTTGGCTCACAATCGCCACTTCACACAAATACAAGTTAAACATACATCATCCAGAATACAATCAAGGTCCGACTACGGAACCAAAATAAAAGAAGACAACCCCAAATGCTAGATCCCCGATCGTCCCAACTGGGCTCCACTACTGATCAACGGGAAACAAAACAACACAGTGAATACGAACTTCATCGAACTCCCACTTGATCTCAGTTGCGTCACCTGCACTGTCATCATCGGCACCTGCAACTATTTGGAAGTATCTGTGAACCACGAGGACTCAGCAATCTCACACCCTCGCGATCAATACTATTTAAGCTTAAAGGTAGGAAAGGGTAGTGAGGTGGAGCTGCAACAAGCACTAGCATATATGGTGGCTAACTTACACAAAAGAGAGAGTGAGAAGAGAAGCAATGCACGGATGTGAACTAGAAGTGATCCTGAAACTACTTACGTTCAAGCACAACACAAGAACCGTGTTCACTTCCTGGACTCCACCGGAAAGAGACCATCACGGCTACACACGCGGTTGATTCATTTTAATTAAGTTAAGTGTCAAGTTCTCTACAACCCGACATTAACAAATTCCCATCTTCCCATAACCGCGAGCACGGCTTTCGAAAGTTCAAAACCTTGCAGGGGTGTCCCAACTTAGCCCATCACAAGCTCTCACAGTCAATGAAGGATATTCCTTCTCCCGGGAAGACCCGATCAGTCTCGGAATCCCGGTTACAAGACATTTCGACAATGGTAAAACAAGACCAGCAAAGCCGCTCGAATGTGCCGACAAATCCCGATAGGAGCTGCACATATCTCGTTCTCAGGGCACACTGGATGGGCAAGACGTCGGGTTGGCATAGACCCTGGTTGCCCAGGGGGCGCCGGACATCGCCCAGTTCGGACCAACACTTAGAGAAGCACTGGCCCGGGGGGGTTAAAATAAAGATGACCCTCGGGCTCGTGAAAATCCAAGGAAGGTTATAGGTTGTTAGGCAAATGTAAAACCAAGGTTGGGACTTGCTGGAGGAGTTTTATTCAAAGCGAACTATCAAGGGGTTCCCATAACACCCAACCGCGTAAGGAACGCAAAATCAAGGAACATAACACCGGTATGACGGAAACTAGGGCGGCAAGAGTGGAACAAAACACCAGGCATAAGGCCGAGCCTTCCACCCTTTACCAAGTATATAGATGCATTAATTAAATAAGAGATATTGTGATATCCCAACATATCCATGTTCCAACATGGAACAAACTTCAGCTTCACCTGCAACTAGCAACGCTATAAGAGGGGCTGAGCAAAGAGGTAACATAGCCAAACAACGGTTTGCTAGGAAAGGTGGGTTAGAGGTTTGACATGGCAATATGGGAGGCATGATATAGAAAGTGGTAGGTATGGCGGCATAGCAATAGAGAAAACAACTAGCAGGCAAAGATAGAAGTGATTTCGAGGGTATGGTCATATTGCCTGCAAAGTTCTCCGAGTTGACGAAAGCTTGATCCTCGTAAGCGTACTCAACGGGTTCCTCGATCACGCACTCATCTCCCGGCTCTACCCAAAGCAAGAACACAAGCAAAGGACCAATAATCAATCACGGTGCAATGCACAAGCAACATGATGCAAAACATGGCATGATATGCGAGATGTGATATGCAATGCATATGCGTGCTCCGGAAGGAAAAGGATGAACAAGGCATCAACTTGGGAAACCAAGTGTGCCTCTAGAAATATGAGTTGATTTCGGTCGAAATCGATATAAAGATCACCGGAATTGGATGCACGGTTTGCAAATGGCAAGTAAAACAAGAATGGCACAATTCTGCGATGAACAGCACGATGCCATCTAGAATGCAACAAGAAACTAAGCTACTGCACCCCAACATAACAACAAAGCACATGGAAGTGATCTACGCAAGATGCTTGACAAAAGATGAACACTGAGCTACGGCTAAATCACACAAGAACAGATTCAAACAAGCATGGAAAAATGCAAAAAATATCAGCTTCATAGACTTAGTGAAAATACTAACATGCCAGAAATTAACATCAGGAAGCCAGGTTTAGAGCAAGCTAACAATATGCTACAGGATCATTTCATAGCAAACAAAGGCATGGCATGAATCTACTCAAAGCATATAAGAAAAGTCTCTTACTGACCATAAGCCAAAAAGGATCAGAAGATATGATGGCACCCATGTAAACATAGCAAGATTCGTTAACAGATTCAGACTTAGCAGAAAACTGAGCATGGCAAAAACAGAATTAAGAAGGCATCTTTGCGAGCTCGATTCACTCATCACAAAGCTTTGCATGACAAACTAAGCATAGAAATAGCAAGAAGACATGTTCATGAAGCTAACCAAGGCAAGAACAAGTTCATAGCATGCATGGATCAACTACAACAACCATGGAAAAATTGATTAACATGTAAACAATCTGTCAGGAACATTTTATAGCAAAAGTAGAGCAAGATTAAGTCATGCTAGGGCACTCCATAATTGCAAAAAGGGGCATGAATAGCTAGAGCATAACCATATTTCCAAATCATCCTTACTGAAGATACTCAAAACAAGCATGGATCCCTCTGTAGCAACATGAATACATGGCATAAAAATAACAGCAGAGCAAGGACTTAGCAAAATCATAAGTCCCTGAAATCAGTAATATCACGAGAGCTACTTTGCATGCTTGTGCTAGTCACCACATTGATCACAAAACTACATGGCATACATCCCTGTAAAGATGGCATGGCATAGATCAAAACACATGTAGAGCTCATGACCATATGCAGCACACAATAAATGTAGCAAAAATGACAAATCCTCATATTCTGATAAGAATCAGCACCTAACAATTTATAGCTCTCTTGCATCAACTATTTGGGTATCAAGATGGACTCAAAAAAACATGTCACAATGGAACAAAATGAACAGCACATCATGATGAACATTTTGATATATTGCACGCACAAAACAGAGCTACACACATGAAGTTATGATGCATTGAACAGAGGCTTAAAACTTCACAGAAAAAGGACTTAGGGAAAATTGACCTCCCGGATGGATCTAGGGTTGACTCACACGTGAACCGAGGATCGATGTGGATCTCGCCAGAGATCGCCATGGTGGCCGGAGAGGTGCGGGGAGGCATGGATCCGGCCGGCCGGTGCGGGATCTCACCGGAGAGGATGAAGCACGGGGCGGCGGCGTCCTGGAGCGGAGGGCGGCGGCTGGCGGCGTCCTCGGGCGATGGGGATACGGTGGCTTCAACGGCGACCGGCGAGCGCGGCTGCGGCGCGGTGGAGCCGCGGCGGCGGCGGGCGGCGAGGAGGAGGCGCGGGCGCGCGGCGGGCGAGGCAGACGCGGGGCGGCGGCGGATGGGCCTGGCGAGCCCGCCTCGGGCTCGCGGGCCGGCGGCGGTGAAGCCGGTGGTCTGCCACGTGGCAGGATCCGGTTGGTGCGGGCGTGGTGGCGAACGTGTCCGGCGGACACGGACGTGTCCTGCGGTGCGGGAGGAGCGGGGCTAAGGTTTGGACCCGGATTTTTGGACGGGGAGGACATATTTATACTTAGAAGGAGGTGGGAGTGTCCAAATGGGGTGTAGTTTTCGGCCACGCAATCATGATCCGACGGCGGAGGACATGGACGAGGTTTGGATGGGTTATTGGGCCGTTTTGGAGGGGTGTTGGGCTGCAACACACACGAGGCCTTTACTGTTCCCCGGTTAACCGTTGGAGCATCAAACGGACTCCAAATGACACGAAACTTGACAGGCGGTCTACCGGTGATGTACCAAGGCCGCTTGGCAAATCTCGGTCCATTCCGAGAAAGTTTAACACCCGCTCACGAAAAGAGGCAAGAGGGGTGCGCAGGAGGACGTAGGAGTGCCGGATTGCAAAACGGACAACGGGGAAAATGCTCGGATGAATGAGATGAACCCGTATGCAAATTCGATGCACATGATGACATGATATGAAATGCATGACATGAACAAAATGCTAAACGAAAACAAAAACCCAAACACGAAGGGAAAACTCATATCGCATCTCCGGAAAAGGCAAGAGTCAGAGTTACAAATATGGAAAGTTGTATCCGGGGCGTTACAGGGCATCCCTAATAGATTTGCCTTACTCTCGTGCAATGACAAGTGAATAAACACTCATCGTGAGAATAACACATCTAGCATGGAAAATATCAGCCACCCCTCACCGCTCCGCGAGAAAAATGAACACACAAAATAGAAATTTATTTTTGAAAATTAGAGATGGCGCATGCAAATTTGCTTAGAACAACAAAAGAATACCGCATATAGGTAGATATAGTGGACTCATGTGGCAAAATTGGGTTAAAGATTTTTGGATGCACAAGTAGAGATCATACTTAGTTCAAAATGAAGGCTAGCAAAATATTGAGAAGCGACCAACCAAGAAACGAATAATCTCATAAGCAAGCATTAAGCATAACTAACACCAAATAATGCACCATAAGTAGGATATATTTTCATTGCATAACTATTGACTTTCGTGCTTGCATAGGGAATCACAAACCTTAACACCAATATTCTTACTAAAGCATAATTACTCATCAAGATGACTCACATATGACATCATCATATCTCAAAACTATTACTAAGAATCGAATTTATTTTGTCCAATGATCTTCATGAAAGTTTTTATTATATCCTTCTTGGATATCTATCACTTTGGGACTAATTTTCATATGTTTCTTTTCATAAGCTCAAACAAATATAAGTGAAGATCATGAGAATAATTTTTCTTTCTCTCAAATTAAATTAAGTGAAGCAAGAGATAATCTCATGAAAATTGTACTAACTCTCAAAATACTCTAAGTGAAGCAAGAGAGCATCTCTTCAAAAATTCTAAGCACACCATGCTCAAAAAGATATAAGTGAAGCACTAGAGCAAATCCATAGCTCATAAAAAATTTAAGTGAAGCAAAGAGAACAATTCTAACAAGTCATGACATAATTTTGGCTCTCTCAACTAGGTGTGTCTAGCAAGGGATCAAGACTTAAAACATGAAATAAAAAAAGCAAAGACTCATATCATACAAGATGCTCAAAGAAAAACACATAGTATGTGATGAATAAAAATATAGCATCGAGTAAAATACCGATGGTCGTTACAAGAAAGAGGGGAGGCCACTCGGGGGCATACCCAAGCTTCGTTGGTTGCTCATTTTTGGATAATAGCTTGGGATGCCGGGGCATCCCCAAGCTTAGGCTCTTCTACTCCTTATTCCTTCATCCATCGTAAGATAACCCGAAACTGGAAAACTTCAATCACACAAAACTCAACAAAACCTTTGTGAGATCCGTTATTATAAAATAATAAATCACTACTATAAGTGTTGTATCAAACCAATTCATATATTGTTATTGCATTATATCTACTGTATTCCAACTTTTCTATGATAAAAACTCATCAAAGAAAACCATAGAGCCATCAAAATAAGCACACAACGCAAAGAAAACAGAATCTGTTAAAACAGAACAGTCTGTAGCAATCTGACTATTTCGAATAATTCTGTAACTCCAAAAATTCTGAAAAATTAGGACGACCTGAAATTTTTGTATATTGATCTACTTAAAGTGTAATGGGTATTTTATCGCTCCCTGGTAAAAACGATAATTATTTTCACGAGCGCAAAAGTTTCTATTTTTCCAGCAAGATCAAACAACTATCACCCAAGAAGATCCTAAAGGCTTTACTTGTCACAAACACTAATTAAAACATAAAAAAGACAATGAGAACAGCATCATAATTGTGCTAACACTCAAAAACAGTAAGCAAAAAGCAAAAATAAATTTTATTCATTGGGTTGCCTCCCAACAAGCGCTATAATGTTACGCCCTTAGCTAGGCATAAAGCAAGGATCTAAGTTTTGTCATCTTTGGTTCAAGATCCACAAGATGCCCTCATGATTGATTCATATGGTGGCCTAATTCTTATTCTAGGAAAGTGTTCCATACCCTTCCTCAAAGGAAATTGAAACTTAATATTGCCTTCTTTCATATCAATCACGGCACCAATAGTGTGTAAAAACGGTCTACCAAGAATAATTGGACAAGACAGATTGCAATCAATATCAAGAACAATAAAATATATGGTCACATAATTCCTATTTGCAAGAATAAAAACATCATTAATTCTTCCCATATGCTATTTAATAGTGGAATCCGCCAAGTGCAAATTCAAAGAACACGATTCAAGATCGGTAAGACCGAGCACATCACATAAAGATTTCAGAATAGTAGAGACACTAGCACCCAAGTCACAAAAGCAAAGCACTCATAATTTTTTATCTTGACTTCGAAAGTAGGTTCTCATTCATCACGCAATTTTGTAGGAATTGAAACTTCCAATTCCATTTTTTCTTCAAAAGCTTTCATCATGGCATCAACAATATGTTTAGTAAAAGCTTTATTTTGTTCATAAGCATGGGGTAAATTTATCATGGATTGCAACAATGAAATACAATCAATCAAAGAGCAACTATCATAATTAAAGTATTTGTAATCCAAAAGAGTGGGCACATCACTAGCTAAAGTGTTGACCTCTTCAAACCCACTTTTATCAATTTTCTCAACAAGATTTTCACCCTCTGAATCATTGGGACGCCTTCTAGCTAAAGTGGACTCTTCTCCAGTCCCTTTTTCATAAATATTAACTTTACTAAACAAGGAATCAATAGAAGAAACACCAACTATTTTAAGATCTTCATCACTTTTGCGAAACAAATCACTAGAAAACGATTTTTCTAAAAATTCTCTTTTTTGCTCTAAGCATAGCGGTTCTATTCTTACTTTCATCCATAGAAACATAAAGAACTTTAATTGATTCCTCAACTTTAGGCACAAAAACATCCAAGATTGATAATATAACAGCATGGAACAATCAAGAATTATAGATACGTTGGAGACTTATCAACCCACTACAAAGCACCTCTTCCCATTGCAAGATAAATAGATCAAGTTGGCCGAACAAAATCCAAATATCAGAGAAGAAATACGAGGCTATAAGCAATCATACATAAAAGAGATCATAGTAACTGAAATACTTTCATGGATATAAAAAGAGATAGATCTGATCATAAACTCAAAGTTCATCGGATCCCAACAAACACACCGCAAAAGAGTTACATCATATGGATCTCCAAGAGACCATTGTACTGAGAATCAAGAGAGAGAGAAAGCCATCTAGCTACTAACTACGGGCCCGAAGGTCTACAAAGAACTACTCACGCATCATCGGAGAGGCACCAAATGGAGGTGGTGAACCCCATCCGAGATGGTGTCTAGATTGGATCTGGTGGTTTTGGACTCTGCGGCGGCTGGATGAATATTTCGCCGACTCCCCTAGGGTTTGTGGAATATTGGGGTATTTATAGAGCAAACAGGCGGTTCGGGGGGCACCGGAAGTGGGCACAACCCACCAGGGCGCGCCTGGGCCTCCTGGCGCGCCCTGGTGGGTTGTGCTCTCCTCGGAGCACCCCCCAGGTGCAGCCAAGGCCCATTACGTTCCTTCTGGTCCATAAAAAATCTCCATAAAGTTTCGTGGCATTTGGACTCCCTTTGATATTGATTTTCTATGATGTAAAAAATATGGAAAAACAGCAACTGACACTTGGCACTATGTCAATAGGTTGGTACCAAAAATGATATAAAATGACTATAAAATGATTATAAAGCATCCAAGATTGATAATATAGCAGCATGGAACAATCAAAAATTATAGTAGTTTGGAGACGTATCAGCATCCCCAAGCATAACTCCTACTCGTCCTCGAGTAGGGAAGTGATAAAAACAGAATTTTTGATGTGGAATGCTGCCTAACATGCCATATCATACTTTTTCTTTATAGCATGGACATTTGGACTTTTATATTGTTCAAAGCAATAGTCTAGTTTTGACATGATAATTTAAATACTCAAGCATATCAACAAGCAACCATGTCTTTTAGAATATCAACGCTAAAATAAGCTATCCCTAGCCCATCATGCTCAACCATTGATCCATTCACGAAACACACTCGCATATTAGCTACACCCAATACTCAAGTACGATCATATTGCCTCCTAGTTGGTGCTTTTATAAGAGAAGATGGAGACTCAAATTCAAAATAAAAATTTCATAAAGTAAAATAAAGGCCTTCGCAGATCGAAGTAGGGATTTGTAGAGGTGTCGGAGTTCAAAGCGAAAAACTTAGTGATAAAAACATTTTGGGAGGTGTATCCATCCCACCAATGAAAAGGACTTAAGAGTTCCGAAAACTTTCCATGCTTAGATATATCATAGGCAGTTCCCAAACAGAAAATAAAGTTTATTCCTTTTTCCACCATACTTTCACTTTCCATGGCTAACCGTATCCACGGGTGCACTCCATACCAACAGTTTCCAAGGAATTTATTATTTGATAACATAAAGTAAATTCATTTTTAATTTCAAGACTGGGCACCCCTAATACCTTTGCCTTACTCTCATGCAATGACAAGTGAATAAACACTCATCGTGAGAATAACACATCTACCATGGAAAATATTAGCTATCCCTCATCGCTCCGCGAGAAAAACGAACACACAAAAGATAAACTTATTTTTGAAAATTAGAGATGGCACATGCAAATTTGCTTAGAACGGCAAAAGAATACCGCATATATGTAGATATAGTGGACTCATGTGGCAAACCTGGGTTAAAGGTTTTTGGATGCACAAGTAGAGATCATACTTAGTGCAAAATGAAGGCTATCAAAAGATTGAGAAGCGACCAACCAAGAAACGAATAATCTCATAAGCGAGCATTAAGCATAACTAACACTGAGTAATGCACCATAAGTAGGATATAATTTCATTGCATAACTATTGACTTTCGTGCTTGCATAGGGAATCACACACCTCAACACCAATATTCTTACTAAAGCATAATTACTCATCAAGATGACTCACATATCACATCATCATTTCTAAAAACTATTACTAAGAATCAAATTTATTTTGTCCAACGATCTTCATGAAAGTTTTTATTATATCCTTCTTGGATATCTATCACTTTGGGAGTAATTTTCATATGTTTCTTTTCATAAGCTCAAACAAATATAAGTGAAGATCATGAGCATAATTTTTCTTTCTCTCAAATTAATTTAAGTGAAGCAAGAGAGAATTTCGTGAAGATTTTACTAAATCTCAAAAAAAATCTAAGTGAAGCAAGAGAGAATTTCTTCAAAAATACTAAGCACACCGTGCTAAAAAAGATACAAGTGAAGCACTAGAGAAAGTCCATAGCTCATAAAAAATTTAAGTGAAGCAAAGAGAACAATTCTAACAAGTCATGACATAATTTTGGCTCCCTCAAATAGGTGTGTCTAGCAAGGGATCAAGACTTAAAACACAAAATAAAACAAGCAAAGTCTCATATCATACAAGACGCTCCAACAAAAACACAAAGTATGTGATGAATAAAAATATAGCTTCTAGTAAAATACAGATGGTCGTTAGAAGAAAGAGGGGATGCCACTCGGGGGCATCCCTAAGCTTAGTTGGTTGCTCATTTTTGGATAATAGCTTGGGATGTCGGGGCATCCCTAAGCTTAGGCTCTTCTACTCCTTATTCCTTCATCCATCGTAAGATAACCCGAAACTTGAAAACTTCAATCACACAAAACTCAACAAAACCTTCGTGAGATCCGTTAGTATAAAATAATAAATCACTACTATAAGTGCTATATCAAACCAATTCATATTTTGTTCTTGCATTATATCTACTGTATTCCAACTTTTCTATGGCAAAAACCCATCAAAGAAAACCATAGAGACATCAAAATAAGCACACAACGCAAAGAATACAATATGTGTTAAAACAGAACAGTCTATAGCAATCTAACTATTTTGAATACATATGTAACACCAAAAATTCTGAAACATCAGGACAACCTGAGCAATTTGTATATTGATCTACTACAAGTGGAACGGATATTTTATCGCTCTCTGGTAAAAAAAATATTTTCGCGAGTGTAGAAGTTTCTGTTTTTTCAGCAAGATCAAACAACTATCACCCAAGAAGATCCTAAAGGCTTTACTTGGCACAAACACTAATTAAAACATAAAAACACAATCATAATAGTAGCATAATTGTGCTAACACTCAAAAACAGGAAGCAAAAAGCAAAAATAAATTTTATTCATTGGGTTTCCTCCCAATAAGCGTTATAGTTTTACGCCCTTAGCTAGGCATAAAGCAAGGATCTAAGTTTTGTAATCTTTGGTTCGAGATCCATAAGATGCCCTCATGATTGATTCATATGGTGGCCTAATTCTTGTTCTAGGAAAGTGTTCCCTACTCTTCCTCAAAGGAAATTGGAACTTAATATTGCCTTCTTTCATATCAATCACGGCACAAATAGTGCGTAAAAACGGTCTATCAAGAATAATTGGACAAGACGGATTCCAATCAATATCAAGAACAATAAAATCTATGGGCACATAATTCCTATTTGCAAGAATAAGGAAATCATTAATTCTTTCCATAGGCTTTTTGATAGTGGAATCCGCCAAGTGCAAATTCAAAGAACACGATTCAAGATCGGTAAGACCAAGCACATCACATAAAGATTTCGGAATTATAGAAACACTAGCACCCAAGTCACACAAAGCAAAACACTCATATTTTTTATCTTGACTTTGATAGTAGGTTCCCACTCATCATGCAATTTCCTAGGGATTGAAACTTCTAATTCCAATTTTTCTTCAAAAGCTTTCATCATGGCATCAATAATATGTTTAGTAAAAGCTTTATTTTGTTCATAGGCATGGGGTGAATTTATCATGGATTGCAACAAATAAATACAATGAATGAAAGAGAAACTATCATAATTAAAGTCTTTGTTATCCAAAAGAGCGGGCACATCACTAGCTAAAGGTTTGACCTCTTCAAATCCACTTTTAGCAATTTTCTCAACAAGATTTTCACCCTCCGAATCATTGGGACGTCTTCTAGCTAAACTTGACTCTTCTCCAATCCCTTTTTCATCAATATTAACTTTACTAAACAAGGAATCAATATAAGATACACCAATCATTTTAAGATCTTCATCACTTTTGCGAAATAAATCATTAGATAATGCTTTTTGTACAAATTCTCTTTTAGCTCTAAGCATAGCGGTTCTTTTCTTACTTTCATCCATAGAAACATAAAGAGCTTTAATTGATTCATCAACTTTCGGCACAAAGAATTTCATCTTGAGATTTTCCACATCATGAGCAATTCTATCAACACTTCTAGACAAATCATCAATCTTACTCAACTTTTCTTCTATGGAAGTGTTGAAAACTTTTTGCGTATTGATAAATTCTTTAATACTATTCTCAAGATTAGAGGTGTTCCTATTGTTATTATAAGATCAATTTCCTTAGGAATTACCATAATTATTAGAGGAATTACTAGGAAAAGGCCTAGGATTAAAATTACCTCTATAAGCATTGTTATTGAAATTATTTAGAGAGATAAAATTCACATCTATGGCATCACTATTTTGCTCAATCAAAGTAGACAAAAGCATATCACTAAAATCAATAGGAGCACTTCTACTAGCAACCAATTTCATAAGAGCATCAACTTTTTCACTCAAAGAAGAAATTTCTTCAACCGAATTAACTTTTTTACTAGTAGGAGCTCTTCCGGTAAGCCATTGCGAATAATTTTCCATAATATTATCAAGGAATTTGGTGGCTTCACCCAAAGTAATTTCCATAAAAGTACCACCTGCGGCGGAATCTAAAAGATTACGACAAACAAAATTCAACCCCGCATAAAAAATTTGTATGATCATCCAAAGATTTAACCCATGAGTTGGGCAATTCCTTAGCATCATTTTCATCCTTTCCCAAGATTGTGCTATATGCTCATGCTCAAGTTGCTTGAAATTCATGATCTGGGTTCTAAGGGAAACAATATTTGCCGGTGGAAAATTCTTAGTGATGACATCATCTTTGCACTTATTCCAAGAATCAATACTATTGCGAGGCAAAGAAGAGAACCAATTTTTTGCAGAATCACGTAAGGAAAACGGAAATAATTTCATTTTCACCACATCATGGTACACATCTTTTTTCTTTTGCATATTGCATAATTCCACAAAGGTATTAAGATGGGACGCGGCATCCTCATTCGGAGTACCAAAAAATTGATCTTTCATAACAAGATTCAACAAAGCAGTATTGATATCACAAGTCTCCGCACTAGTGGCGGGAGGAGCAAGCGGAGTGCCGAAAAAATCATTGTTGTTGGTATTTGAGAAATCACATAACTTGGTGTTCTCTTGAGTCATGATGACCACACAACAACATTGCACTAAAAAACAGATCCGGCAAGAAAATGGCGAACGGAGAAGACAGGCGAATAAAATGGCAATTTTTTGTGAAGTGAGGGAGAGGAAAATGTGAGGCAAATGGCAAATAATGTAAATTGTGAGGAGATGAGATTTGTGATTAGGAACCTAGTATATGTTGAAGATCATCCCCGGCAACAACGCCAGAAATTCCTTCTGATGTCGCTTGAAGCTACGTTGGTATTTCCCCAAAGAGGAAGGGATGATGCAGCATAGCGGTGGTAGGTATTTCCCTCAGATATGAAACCAAGGTTATCGAACCAGTAGGAGAACCAAGCAACACAATGTAAACAGCCCCTGCACAAAAATAACAAATGCTCGCAACCCGACGTGTTAAAGGGGTTGTCAATCCCTTTTGAGTAACGATGCCAGAAATTGGTGCATGGACGGGAGAAAATTGTAATAGATTGAATAAATAGATCGCGAAAAAAATAAAGTGCAGCAAAGAATTGTTGTGTTTTCGGATTAATAGATTTGAAAATAAATGCAAAGGAATATAGATTACAAAGGCAAATAATATGAGAAAGAGACCCGCGGGCCGTAGGTTTCACTAGTGCCTTCTCTCGAGAAAAATAGCAAAGCGGTGGGTGAACAAATTACTGTTCGGCAATTGATAGAACTTCAAATACTCATGACGATATCTAGGCAATGATCATCACATAGGCGTCACATCCAAGATTAGTAGACCGACTTCTGTCTGCATCTACAACTATTACTCCACACATCGACTGCTATCCAACAGGCATCTAGTGTATTAAGTTCATGGAGAAATGGAGTAATGCAATAAGAACGATGACATGTTGTAGACAAGATCTATCTATGTAGAGATAGACCCCATTATTTTATCCTTAGTAGCAAAGATACATATGTGTCTATTCCCTTTCTGTCACTGGGATCAAGCACCGTAAGATCAAACCCACTACAAAGCACCTCTTCCAATTGCAAGATAAATAGATCAAGTTCGTCAAACAAAACCCAAATATCGGAGAAGAAATACGAGGCTATAAGCAATCATCCATAAAAGAGATCAAAGAAACTCAAATACTATCATGGATATAAAAAGAGATAGATCTAATCATAAACTCAAAGTTCATCGCATCCCAACAAACACACCGCAAAATAGTTACATGATATGGATCTCCAAGAGACCATTGTATTGAGAATCAAGAGAGAGAGAGGACGCCCTCTAGATACTAACTACGGACCCGAAGGTATACAAAGAACTACTCCCGCATCATTGGAGAGGCACCAATGGTGTCTAGATTGGATCTGGTGGTCCTAGACTCTGCGTTGGCTGGATGAATATTTCGTCGACTCCCCTAGGGTTTCTGGAATATTAGGGTATTTATAGAGCAAAGAGGCGGTCCAGGGGCACCCGAGGTGGGCACAGTCCACTAGGGAGCGCCTTGGCCTCCTAGCGCGCCTTAGTGGGTTGTGCTCTCCTCGGAGCACCCCCAGGCGCAGCCAAGGCCTATTATGCTCCTTCTGGTCCATAAAAAATCTCCGTAAAGATTTGTGGCATTTGGACTCCGTTTGATATTGATTTTCTGCGATGTAAAAAACATGGAAAAATAGCAACTGGCACTTGGCACTATGTCAATAGGTTACTACCAAAAAATGATATAAAATTACTATAAAATGATTATAAAACATCCAAGATTGATAATATAACAGCATGGAACAATAAAAAATTATAGATACATTGGAGACTTCTTCTCTCAAGATAGCAAATAATACGGTGGATGATCAAATTACTGTCGAGCAATTGATAGAAAAGCGAAAAGTTATGATGATATCTAAGGAAATGATTATGAAATATAGGCATCACATCCAAGTCAAGTAGACCGAAGCGATTCTGCATCTACTACTATTACTCCACACATCGATCGACTCCTGCCTGCATCTAGAGTATTAAGTTCATGAAGAACAAAGTAACACATTAAGTAAGATGACATGATGTAGAGGAATAAACTCAAGCAATATGATGTAACCCCCATCTTTTTATCCTTGATGGAAACAATACAATACATGCCTTGCTACCCCTACTGTCACTCGGAAAGGACACCGCAAGATTGAACCCAAAGCTAAGCACTTCTCTCATTGCAAGAAAAACCAATCGAGTTCCCAACCGATGATTCGAGGAGAATTGCAAAGTTATCAAATCATGCATACAAGAATTTAGAGAAGATTCAAATAATATGCATAGATAAGCTGATCATAAATCCACAATTCATCGGATCTCGAAAAACACACCACAAAAGAAGATTACATCGGATAGATCTCCAAGAACATCGAGGAGAACATGGTATTGAGAATCAAAGAGAGAGAAGAAGACTTCTAGCTACTAGCTATGGACCCGTAGGTCTGAGGTAAACTACTCATGCTTCATCGAAAGGGCAATAGAGTTGATGTCGAAGCCCTCCGTGATCGAATCCCCCTCCGGCGGGATGCCAGAAAAGGCCCCAAGATGGGATCTCACAAGTACAGAGTGTTGCGGCGGTGGAAAAGTGTTTTTGTGGATGCCTCTGGTGGTTTAGGAATATATGTGAATATATAGGCAGAAGAATTAGGTCAGGAGAGTCACGAGGGGCCCACAAGGCAGGGGGCGCGCCCTCCCCCTTGTGGCCACCTCGTGGCTCTTCCGACTTGATCTCCAAGTCTCCTAGGTGTCTTTTGGTCAAAGAAAAATCATCGCAAAAGTTTAATTCGTTTGGACTCCGTTTGGTATTCCTTTTTTGTGAAACTCAAAAACAAGGAAAAAATAGAAACTGACACTGGGCTCTAGGTTAAGAAGTTAGTCCCAAAAAATAATGTAAAATAGCATATTAATGCATATAAAACATCCAAAACAGATAATATAATAGCATGGAACAATCAAAAATTATAGATACGTTGGAGACGTATCAAGTATCCCCAAGCTTAATTCCCGCTCGTCCTCGAGTAGGTAAATGATAAAAATAGAATTTTTGATGTGGAATGCTACCTAACATATTTATCCATGTAATTTTTTCTTTATTTTGGCATGAATGTTCAGATCCATAAGATTCAAAACAAAAGTTTAATATTGACATAAAAACAATAATACTTCAAGCATACTAACAAGGCAATTATGTCTTCTCAAAATAATATGGCCAAAGAAAGCTTATCCCTGCAAAATCATATAGTTTGGCTATGATCCATCTTCATCACACAAAATATTCAAATCATGCACAATCCCGATGACAAGCCAAGCAATTGTTTCATACTTTTGATGTTCTCAAACTTTTTCAACTTTCACGCAATACATGAGCGTGAGCCATGGATATAGCACTATAGGTGGAATAGAATATAGTGGTTTTGAAGAAGAAAAAATAAGGAGATAGTCTCACATCAACTAGGTACATTAACGGGCTATGGATATGCTCATCAATAGATATCAATATGAGTGAGTAGGGATTGCCATCGGATGCACTAGAGCTATAAGTTTATGAAAGCTCAAAAGAAAACTAAGTGGGTGTGCATCCAACTTGCTTGCTCATGAAGACCTAGGGAAATTTGAGGAAGCCCATCGTTCCCACTAGTATATACAAGCCAAGTTCTATAATGAAAAATTACCACTAGTATATGAAAGTCACAACATAGGAGACTCTCTATCATGAAGATCATGGTGCTACTTTGAAGCACATGTGTGGAAAAAGGCGAGTAACATTGCCCCTTCTCTCTTTTTCTCTCATTTTTTTGTTTGGCTTATTTGGCCTCCATTTTATTTTTTTCCTCACATGGGGCAATGCTCTAATAATGAAGATCATCACACTTTTGTTTACTTACAGCTCAAAAATTACAACTCGATACTTAGAACAAAATATGACTCTATATGAATGCCTCCGGCGATGTACCGGTATGTGCAATGACTCAAGAGTGACATGTATGAAAGAATTATGAAAGGTTAGTTTTCCACAAATATGATGTCAACTACATGATCATGCAAAGCAATATGACAATGATGGAACGTGTCATAATAAACAGAACGGTGGAAAGTTGCATGGCAATATATCTCGGAATGGCTATGAAAATGCCATAATAGGTAGGTATGGTGGCTATTTTGAGGAAGGTATATGGTGGGTGTATGGTACCTGTGAAAGTTCTGCAGCACTAGAGAGGCTAGCAATGGTGGAAGGGTGAGAGTGCGTATAATCCATGGACTCAACATTAGTCACAACTCACATACTTATTGCAAAAATCTATTAGTTATCAAAAGGAAGTACTACGCACATGCTCTTAGGGGGGTAGATTGGTAGGAAAAGACCATCGCTCGTCCCCGACCGCCACTCATAAGAAAGACAGTCAAAAAATACCTCATGCTCCAACTTTGTTACATAACGGTTCACCATACATGCATGCTACGGGAATCACAAACTTTAACACAAGTATTTCTCCAATCCACAATTACTCACTAGCATGACTCTAATATCACCATCTTTATATCTCAAAACAATCATAAGGAATCAAACTTCTCATAGTATTCAATGCACTTTATATGAATTTTTTATTATATCCATCTTGGATGTCTATCATATTAGGACTAAATTTATAACCAAAGAAAATTACCATGTTGTTTAAAAATACTCTCAAAACAATATAAGTGAAGCATGAGAGTTCAACAATTTCTATAAAGTAAAGCCACCGACGTGCTCTAAAAAAGATATAAGTGAAGCACTAGAGCAAAATTGCCTAGCTCAAAATTTATAAGTGAAGCACATGGAGTATTCTAATATATAACGATTCATGCGTGTCCCTCTCAAAAGGTGTGTACATCAAGGATGATTGTGTCAAACTAAAAAGTAAAGACACATATCATACAAGACGCTCCAAGCAAAACACATATCATGTGGTGAATAAAAATATAGCGTCAAGTAAAGTTACCGATAGACGAAGACGAAAGAGAGGATGCCTTCCGGGGCATCACCAAGCTTAGGTTCTTGGTTTTCCTTGGATATTACCTTTGTGTGCCTTGGGCATCCCCAATCTTAGGCTCTTGCCACTTCTTATTACATAGTCCAACAAATCCTTACCCAAAACTTGAAAATTTGACAACACAAGACTCAACAGAAAATCTCATAAGCTCCGTTAGTATAACAAAATAAATGACCACTTTTGGTACTGTTGTCAACGCATTATTTATATTTGTGTAATATCTGTTGTATTCCAACTTTTGCATGGTTCATACCCCTCTGTACTACCCATAGATTCATCAAGATAAGCAAACAACACATAGAAAACATAATCTATCAAAAACGGAACAGTCTATAGTAATCTGTAACTCTCGAATACTTATGTAACTCCAACAATTCAGAAAAATTAGGACAAACTGAGAATTTGTTTATTAATCTTCTGCAAAAAGAATCAGTATTTTATCACGCTTCTGTTAAAAATGAGAATTGTTTTCCTGAGCGCAAAAGTTTCTATTTTTCAGCAAGATCAAATCAACTATCACTGTAAGCCATCCCAAAGGTCTTACTTGGCACAAACACTAATTAAAATACAAAACCACATCTAACCAGAGGCTAGATGAATTATTTATTTAAAAACAGAACCAAAAAGCAAAGAACAAAAATAAAATTGGGTTGCCTCCCAACAAGCGCTATTGTTTAACGCCCTTAGCTAGGCATAAAAACACAAATAGATCTAGGTATTTTTATCTTTGGTCTTTATCTTTTTAATGGAGTTTTTCTCAAACCCAGGAGGTTCTTTGCGTTTATCCTCATATTCAGAAATCTTTATAGCTAGATCATTCAACCGCTTATTGCAAATAGTGATCAACATATTCATGTGGTGGAAGTTTCCACTAACACTTTTGAGGGGTTCAAGAGATTTTTGCAAAAAAATTGTTACATCACATAGTTTATTAAAAACTTGTGTTCCCTCTTGAGTGTGATGTAATCCCTTTTGTGGGGGTAATATTCCCACTATTCCTTCTATTATCTCATAAGAAATGTTGGGATCAATTTCAATAAAATTCCCTTTAGCAGCGAAATCCAAAAGTTGCCTATGGGACATGGTTAGCCCAACATAAAAATTACGAAGTAAAATCTTAAAATACCCCTCTGTAGTGCAATTGCGATAGGATTCTATCATCCTATACCAAGCATCCTTTAAATTTTCTCCTTGTTTCTGTTTGAAGTGAAGAACTTCAAAGTCATGAGACAAAGGAGGGGTAAAAGCGCTATTCATTGTGAAAAAAGTATAGACGAGGCAAGAAAACAAAGAGACGAACGGAAGAAGGGCGAAGAAAAAGGCAAATCTTTTCGAAAATCGTTTTAGAAGCAGGGGAGAGGAAAAGGAGAGAAAGATGGCGAATAATGTATTGCAAGAGATGAGACTTTTATGATGGGCACTTGGTATGTCTTGACTTGGCGTAGATTTCCCTGGCAACGGCGCCAGAAATTCTTCCTGCTACTTCTTCAGCTTGCGGTTGTTTTTCCCTTGAAGAGGAAAGGGTGATTCAGCAAAGTAGAGATAAGTATTTCCCTCAGTTAGAGAACCAAGGTATCAATCTAGTAGGAGACAATGCACAAATCAGCAATACCTGCACAAACAATCAAACAACATGCACCCAACGTGATAAAGGGGTTGTCAATCCCTTCATGGTTACTCGCAAAAGTGAGATCTGGTAGAGATAGATGAAACTAAGCAAACAATAAAGTAAATATTGTTGGGTTTTTATTCCATTTGGTATTCCTTTTCTGCGAAACTCAAAAACAAGAAAAAACATAACTATCACTAGGCTCTAGGTTAATAAGTTAGTCCCAAAAATAATATAAAATAGCATATTAATGCATATAAAACATCGAAAACAGGTAATATAATAGCATTGAACAATCAAAAATTATAGATACGTTAGAGACGTATCACGGAAGAATCTAAAATACTTCTATATGCAAAATTCAATCCGGCAAAAAAAAGTTTTCCATAAACTTAAACCATGAGTAGGGCAATTTCCTATCATCAATTTCATTCTCTCCCAAGATTATGCAACATGTTCATGATCAAGTTGCTTAAAATTCATTACATCGTTCCTAAGGGAGATGATCTTAGCAGGAGGAAAATACTTGGAAATAAAAGCATCTTTACACTTATTCCATGAATCAGTACTATTTTTAGGGAAAGTTGAAAACAAAGTTTTAGCACGATCTCGTAGTGAGAATGGAAATAGCTTCAATTTAACAATATCATTATCTGCATATTTTTTTCTTGTGCATATCACACAATTCAACGAAAGTATTTAGATGGCATGCGGCATCTTCATTAGGACTACCAGAAAATTGTTCTTTCATAACAGGATTCAACAAAGCGGCATTAATTTCATAAGATTCCGCACTAGTGGCGGGAGCAATCGGAGTACTAAAAATCATTATTATTAGTGTTGGAAAAGTCACACAACTTGGTATTTTCTTGAGACATCATGACAAAACAAGGAATCTAGCACATAAGCAGACGAAAGGACGAACGAGAGAAGGGCGAATAAAAAGGAAAATATTATTGTGTTTGTTTTGAAAACATTTTAGAAGTGGGGAGACGAAAATGAGAGGCAAATGGAAAATAGTGTAAGTGCAAGAGATGAGAGTTTATGATGGGTACTTGGTTGGCATGATGTAGAACCTCCCTGACAACGGCGCCAGAAATTCTTCCTGCTACTCCTTGAGCTTGCGTTGATTTTTCCATTGAAGATGAAAGAGTGATGCAGGAGAGTAGAGATAAGTATTTCCCTCAGTTAAGAACCAAGGTATCAATCCAGTAGGAGGCACAAGCAAGTCTCCAATACATGCACCTGCACAAACTAACAAACACTTGCACACAATGCAAAAAGGCGGTTGTCAATCCCTTCATGGTCATGAACAATTGTGAGATCTAATAGAGATAGGTATAAAAGATAAATAAAAGAGCAAACTAAAGAAAATATAAATAAATTGCAGCAAGGTATTTTTGGGTTTTGGGTTTATAGATCTAAAAATATATGATGGAAAATAGACCCGGGGGCCATAGGTTTCACTAGAGGCTTCTCTCTTGAAGATAACTTACGGTGGGTAAACAAATTATTGTTGAGCAATTGATAGAAAAGCGCATAATTATGATGATATCTAAGGCAATGATCTTAAATATAGGCATCACGTCTGTGACAAGTAGGCCGACTCTTGCCTGCATCTAATACTATTACTCCACACATCGACTGCTATCCAACATGCATCTAGAGTATTAAGTTCATAAGAATGGAGTAATGCATTAAGCAAGATAACATGATGTAGAGGATAAACACAAGAAATATGGTATAAACCCCATATTTTTATGCTTGATGGCAACAATACAATACGTACCTCGCTAGCCCTTCTGTCACTGGGTGAGGACACCGCAAGAAAAAACAATCTAGTTGGCCAAACCAAACTGATAGTTCGAAGATAAATGCAAAGATATCTTAATCATGCATAAAAGAGTTCAGAGAAGACTCAAATAATATTCATAGATAATTAGATCATAAATCCACAATTCATCGAATCTCAACAAACGCACTGCAAAAGAGTATCACATCGAATAGAACTCCAAGAACATCAAGGAGAACATTGTATTGAAGATCAAAGAGAGAGAAGAAGCCATCTACCTACAAGCTATGGACCCGTAGGTCTGTGGTAAACTACTCATGCTTCATCTGAAGGGCAGCAAGGTTGATGTAGAGGCCCTCTGTGATTGAATCCCCCTACGACAGAGTGCCGGAAAAGGCCCCAAGATGGGATCTCCTGGGAACAAAAGCTTGCGGTGGTGGAAAACTATTTTTGGTGTGCCCTCTGGTAAAGGGGAATATTTGAGGATTTATAGTGGAAGAATTAGGTCAGGAAGGTCCACGAGGGCCCACAAGCCAAGGGCACCCCCCTAGGGAGCGCCCCCATGGCTTGTGGACGCCTCGTGGGTCTTCTCGCCTCCTCTCCATATCTCGTGGGTTTCTTCCGGTCCAAGAAAAATCACCGTAAAGTTTTATTAAATTTGGACTCTGTTTGATATTCTTTTTTTGTAAAAGTCAAAAACAAGGAAAAAACAGAAACTGGCACTGGACTCTAAGTTAATAGGTTAGTCCCAAAAATGATACTATAAAATATCATATTAAAGCATATAAAACATCCATAACAGATAATATAATAGCATGGAACAATCAAAAAGTATAGATATGTTGGAGACATATCATGGGTGACTAGTAGTGTTGATTACATCTTGTAGTTGATCACTATATGGTTTATTTGGTGGAAGATGATATGTTCAGATCCATTATGCTATTTAATACCCCTCTTATCTTGAGCATGATTATCATTTTTGAGTATTTACTTTTGTTCTTGAGATCATGGAAGAAACCTTGTTCCAAGTAATCATGTGCACTTGATATGTGTTTGATACTTTGATGATATGTATGTTGTGATTCCCTTACTGGTGGCATGTGAACGTCAAATACATGGCACTTCACCACCTTTGGGCCTAAGGGAAAGCATTGTGGAGTAGTTATTAGATGATGGGTTGCTAGAGTGACAGAATCATAAACCCTAGTTTATGCGCTACTTCGTAAGGGACCGATTTGGATCCAAATGTTTAATGCTATGGTTAGATTCTATCTTAATACTTATCTCGTAGTTGTGTATGCTTGCGAGGGGGTTAATCATGAGTGGGAAGCTTGTTCCAGTAAGAATAGCACCCAAGCACCGGTCCACCCACATATCGAACTATCAAAGTAGCAAACGCAAATCAAGCCAACATGATGAAAGTAACTAGGCGAAATTCCCGTGTACCGTCAAGAATGCTTCGCTTATTATAAGAGACCGTTTTGGTCTGTCCTTTGCCAAAAAGGATTGGATGCCTTGCTGCACTTTATTTATCGTTACCGTTACCTGTCCGTTACAAATTATATTGCTATCAAACTACCCGTTACCGTTCATTTCAGTGCTTGCAGAAAATACCTTGCTGAAAACCACTTGTCATTTCCTTCTGCTCCTCGTTGGGTTCAACACTCTTACTTATAGAAAGAACTATGATTGACCCCCTATACTTGTGGGTCATCAGTGGTATGGTAATCATATCCTGGAAGTCATGTTGTTAGACAACGGCGAACTTATGAACTATGAAGAAGCAATGATGAGCCTGGTTCCAACAAATGGCTTGAGGCCATGAAATACGAGATAGGGTCCATGTATGAGAACAAATTATGGACTTTGGTGGATTTTCCCGATAACAGGTAGGCCATTGAGAATAAATGGATCTTTAAGAAGAAGACAGACGTTGATGGAAATGTCACCATTGATACCTCTCCAATGTATCTATAACTTTTGATTGTTCCATGTTATTATATTATCTGTTTTGGATGTTTTATATGCATTAATATGATATTTTATATAATTTTTGGGACTAACCTATTAACCTAGAGCCCAGTGCTAGTTTCTGTTTTTTCCTTGTTTTTGAGCTTCGTAGAAAAGGAATACTAAATGGAGTCCAAACGGAATAAAACTTCACGATGATTTTTCTTGGAACAGAAGACACACAGGGGACTTGGAGTGCAAGTCGGAAGAGCCATGAGGCGGCGGCAAGGGTGGAGGGCGCACCCTAGGGGGGCGCCCCTACCTTGTGGGCCCCTCGTGACCTTCCTGACCTAGTTATTCCTCCTATATATTCACATATATTCTAGAACCACCAGAAGCATCCACGAAAACACTTTTCCACTACCGCAACCTTCTGTTCCCATGAGATCCCATCTTGGGGCCTTTTTCGGCATCCTGCCAGAGGCGTATTCGATCAGGAGGGCATCTACATCAACTCTATTGCCCTTCCGATGAAACGTGAGTAGTATACCACAGACCTACGGGTCTATAGCTAGTACCTAGATGGCTTCTTCTCTCTCTCTCTCTCTCTCTCTCTTTGATTCTTAATACCATCTTCTCCTCGATGTTCTTGGAGATCTATCCGATGTAATCTTCTTTTGCGGTGTGTTTGTCGAGATCCGATGAATTGTGGATTTATGATAAGCTTATCTATGAATATTATTTGAATCTTCTCTGAATTCTTATATGCATGATTTGGTATCTTTGTATTTCTCTTCAAATTATTGGTTTGGTTTGGCCAACTAGATTGGTTTTTCTTGCAATGGGAGAGGTGATTAGCTTTGGGTTCAATCTTGCGTGATTTCACCCAGTGACAAAGTAGGGGTAGCGAGACACGTATTGAATTGTTGCCATCGAGGATAAAAAGATGGGGTTTACATCAAATTGCATGAGTTTATTCCTCTACATCATGTCATCTTACTTAAGGCATTACTCCATTCTTTACGAACTTAATACTCTAGATGCATGCTGGATAGCGATCGATGTGTGGAGTAATAGTACTAGATGCAGGCAGGAGTCGGTCTACTTGACACGGACGTGATGCCTATATTACAAAATCATTGCCTTGGATATCGTCATAACTTTGCGCTTTTCTATCAATTGCTCGACAGTAATTTGCTCACCCACCGTATTATTTTCCTTCATGAGAGAAGCCTCTAGTGAAACCAATGGCCCCTGGTTCTACTTTCCATCATATTAGTGTAACATCCCAAAATTCTAAATTTTGGAATGTTATATTAAATAAATAGTTTTGATTGATTGTTTGATTTGTGGTATGGTTGCTTGTGTGAAACTGAGTGAAATTTGAAACTTTTTGAAAGTTAAATGAGAGGGAATAAAAGGACTTTCCCAAACTTTCATATTTGCGTCTCCATAAATTCAAATGTATTTCAAACATACAAAACCCTAGAGAGAAGATGACATGACTTCTTCCATTTAAAAAGAAAAGGGTTTTTGAAAATATTTGAATTCCATATGGAACTATTTCAAATTCAGAAACTTTATGCAACTCAATGATTTTCATGAGAGAAGATAAAATGACTTCTTCAAAACATATGAAATATGAGTTGGAAGTTTAAAAGAATTAAATTGAAAGTCCCTTTTGAAATTATTCTCATTTTGGAGTTATTTGGATTTTATTCAAATTATTTTTCTCCAAAAATAAAATATATTGAAACTAGGGTAAAATGGTTCCCTATATTAGAAAATTGGAGAGAAATAAATTTGAAATCATTTTGGTATTTCAAAATGATTTTTATGAGGTTTTATTGCAACAGGAGCACTCTTTGCTTTATTTAAATTTCTGTGGATTTTACTTGACTTTAGAAAAATGTTCACGTTGTGGAAAATATTTTTCTGAAAATTTTGATATATAATATGCCTATATTATATTTTGTTTTTATTTTATTTTTTGTCTTTATTCACTTGCCTGTCTTTAAAAAAACCTTTCCCTCCGACTGGGCCAGCCCAGCCAGTGCGCCGCCGCCTTCCTCCTCCCGAGCAGGAGACGGCCGCCGCACGCGTCGTCGCTGCACCGTGCCTGACCCGGCCACCTCCCACCACCTTGCCCCTCGCACAAGCCGCACCTCCTCTCCCTCCTAAAAATGCACTGACCTGGAGCCCCCTCTCTCGCCGCCGCATCCCGCATCGCGCCTTCGCTGCACTCCGCAACCGCCGCTCGCCGGAGCAAGCCGCCAACGCCGTTGTTCCCCGCCGCCGCCGCCTCGCGCTGCCCTCGCTCTGCTCACCTCTGTTCCGCGTCACCCCACGCCACCACCGCCGAAACCGCCGACGCCTCGCTCACCGGAGCTGTCCGCCGCCGTTCGCCGGACTCGCCGGACGCGCTCTAGCCGTCGGATCCCACCGGTTTTCGCTGACCCTACGGTTTCTTCGAACCGCCCGAACCGGCAATAAAACCGACCGGTTTTCGTTCCGTTTTTTTATAAAACATGTTCTGTTTTTTTAGATTAGCTATTTAGTGAACGTTCATTAGATTAGGTTCAGCAGTGAAAGATTCGTTAGTTAGCGTTCAGCAGCGAACGTTCGTTCGGTAGAGTTTTTCTTTTCCTTTTTAATTTCAGCCAGAGACCCATCCGTGAATATTTTCTTCGCAGATTAGTCCCTAATCTTCAGTCTATCACAACTTTTCGCTCGTTAGTCCAAATCCAACGAAACCAATGCCCACTTCTTCTTTATGATCCCCTCTATCCAGTAAAATAGCTTAAACATATTTTTGAAAGCTTAAAATTTGATTTCAAACGAATTTAAATTCAAACTTCTTTTGTTCGTAACTCGAGTTTTATAACTCTGATTTAGTTGATTCTTTTTTCTAATTCAAGCTCTTGATGTAAACTTTCTGATAAGACCAAATTCACCCAATTTTAGTACTACTAGAAATTGTTTTCTGTTGCAAGAGTTATTTGCCTGTTTTCGAAGTTTTCCGAGATCTTTTCTTTGATTCTTTTGAGTGATTGCTTATGTGTGGTTACTATTGCTTGCTTACGATATGTTGACCGGAGTGTGACGAGTAGAACTATCAGGAGTTATGAGTGTGAATCATCTACATCAACAGTACAAGGCAAGTTTATACTTTGATCATACTTTTCATACCCAGTTTTATGCATTAGTTTTACCCTCAAACATTGCATGAATAGGATGGATAACATGTGGGTATTGGGAAGTAGTTGATAAGGTAGGAACCTTTGTCTTGCATTCAAACCCAGGGTGTTACTATGTTATGCTTACACTGCTATGCTATGCTCGTAGACATGGTTTGGTTTTGAGAGAATTCATGAAAGTTGTGAGAGTTATTGTTAACTAAGGTTTAACTTAAGGTGGCTACTTTAATACACATCTGGGTGGATTGGTTGGGGCACCCTAGAGAACCCAGTGGTTTGCCCGGGCACCTGGAGAACCAAGTGCTTGCCCAAGGGGATCCCGGAGTACCCGTGTGACCAACCTATTGAATGCCACCCAGGCTCAAAGGGATCATAAAATTATTCATGCCGGAAACTTCCGTGTGCAGCCACAAGCCATTATAGGCTCTCGCATAGTTGAGTGAGTTGCGGGAAACCTTTGCATGATGGGCTAGCAGATGTAGGGGATTGTAGGTGTACTGGCCTATCTATCAATTAAGGGGACCTCTTTGGAAAGACTGTGTCTCGGTCTTCCGTTTCTCAAACATCATGCAGTGCAAGAAATTCAACGGAGGAGATCAATTCTTGTGGGAAAAGTGTGCAAACCTCTGTAGAGTGTACAAACTAATCATGATTAGACATGTCCCCGGTTATGGACATTTTGAGTATCTAGTGATTGAATTATTGATTTGATCTCATCACTTTACTTAATTAATTTGTTGGGTTATAATTATTATTTTGGGATTGAGTTGGAGCAACCTTCTCAATAATTTTCAACCAACTTTGTAGTTAAATAAAATATATTCCTTTGTTGTAGGGGAAAATTGGCTTTATGCAAAAAATTAACCTAGAGCCTCCACCAACCAAATATGCATGTAGTGGTAGCTATTATTCATCATTGTCCTATGGTGTGAATTTGCCAGTACATTCAATGTACTGACCTACATGGCTGCAACGTCTCATGTTGCAGGAATCTTACGACAAGTAAGTGATACGTTAGGGTTAGGATTTCTACACTCAACTTTGTCGTTGGTGTTGATGGGAATCCACAAACTTGTTGTTACTTCCGCTATTTGGATTGAGGTAATAGTATTTACGTTACTTTATACATGTGATTTACCTCTGTTATAAATCCTCGAGTACTGTGTGTGTCCGCATACCGATCCAGGGATGACACTTAAGCACAGAGACTTGACCGTCTGAGGTCAAGTCGCTACAAGATGGTATCAGAGCACATGTTGACTTTAGGGCGTGACCCCCAGAAACTAGCAAGCCCATAGGAAATATTTTCTCTAAAACTTTATTTTCAAAAAGGATCTTTTACCTCTCTTCTGAGCTTTATCAAATATTCCCTTTTAGTTAGATCATACCGCTTTCCCCTTTAGACCACACGAGGATTCAGCTGATGAGACCACTCCAGGAAGTACGAGATATCGGACAACTAAGACCACTTTAGAACGAATAGGATTTTGCCATGCATTATAATAATGGAAACTACAATGGTTGAAGACTTTGAAGAGTAGGAGAATTTGGAGGCTCTTAAAAATTCCTAGAGTGAAGTAACTTGGAAGGCTCTGAATAGGATCCACTTAAGTTATTCTCGTGCCCTCCTGAATTTCTTTACTGAAGAACCCCTCGCTTACATATTTTAGATGAAGATCTTCACCCTGAACCAAAGACAACACTACAAAGACTTTTCCTATGATCTAGCCTTATGGAATTTGTCAGACTATTGAAGTTGCCGATACCTGAGATGAAGGTGTGTTAGAGAAATACTGGAACATGGAGCATCAAGACTCAAGATTTTGGCCGTCAAGAAAACCCCAAGATAGGAGATATCAACTATGGAATGATAGCTCATGACAGAGAATGGGCATAAACACGGCTATCCATGATGTTATCGCCCGCTTATGCTATTGTCACCGTGCTGATTTAATTATGCATTTCTTCGGAAGGATTGGATGGTAGAAGGCTGATGGAGCATCTATCAGCAAAGGATGCAGTTTTAACCTTAGCTGGTGTATCACCAGGATCTGGAGTATTACATCCAGAAGTTTAAGATGGACCTGCAGGAAGCCGTATTTGATAAGGAAGCATTTCATGAAGAATTCAGGCCCCCGAAGCTGAAAGTAGCCAAGCTGGAGGAGCAAAACCTCGAGATACCAGAGATTTGTCAGGAACTGAAGGACAGTACGACCATGGTACATGCCAAGGATGTTGAAACCCAGAGGTTTGAAGCACAACTCCAGGATATTAAAGGACGTCATGAGAGACTTCGCGTCAATAGATATGATCTGGCAAAAAGATTTGAGAAGGACAAGCACGATCGGAAGAAGCCATCTAAGACATGAACAAGGCTTGAAGAGTTTGGCAACTTTGAAGATTTATTGACCTTTAGAAGACCAAACCCCTGTTATATACCTACGTTAGATGCGAACTTTGTGATCTGTCATTTGTTTGATGTTTTCCCGACAGCCACAAAATAAAATATGTCTCTTCAAAACTATTGTTTGTATTGTGTGTACCCCTCTCTATCTCTCTTGTCTTACCCCAAAACCCATGGACCCAATAGAGGATGAATGGAGATTTTCTAGACCGATGACTCAATTGGAGACGGACCGATGGATTCAGAACATGGAAGATCATATGAAGAATAACACTATAGCCAGAAAGGCTATGGTCCGGCATGCTCTTCAGTGCTTTGAAAGAGGTTCTGCTACTTGGTGGAGGATGTACCAAACCATCAATGGATGGCAGGGATTAACTACTTGGAAAGAATTTAAGATGACTTTGCAAAAGTCTCGATTTGTGTCCCAGAAATTGAAGCCTTATGGAAATGATATGAAGAAACCTTGTGCATGCAAGATTTGTGGAGAAATAGGGCACAACCATAAAGAATACAAAGACAAATGCCCTAATTGTGAAGAAAGTCAACCAACTGAAGAATGTCCAACTAGGCAGATTACTTGTTTCTTATGTGAAGGGACTACCCACTACCCTGCTCAGTGTCACATTTACCCCATGGTACAAAAAACTATCCAACAGAAGAAAGAAGAAATGAAAGGTGCCCTCATGGAAATTTTAAAAGAACCGGTGATGAAGGAAGAGCTGGAGGACACACCCAAAGCAGACCCAATTAAACCCTGCACCAAGTCATGCTATTCATGTGGAGAAGAAGGACACATCTCCCAAAATTGTCTGAATGGGGATCTAGTAGAATTCCCGACAGAGGAAGTAGAGTATGATCCATAGGAAATAGAAACCCTGATTGGAACGGAAAAGTCCAAGAAGAGAAATAGATTGTATTCCAGGAAGGATCTGAGTCATATCACATGTTTCAGGTGTAGAGATTCAGGGCACTACTTCAGCGGTTGCCCAAAAAGCAAGCTGAGGCCCCAAGGAGGCTTTGAAATCACAAGGAAACCTCAAGACTTGTCAGAAGTAATATGTTTCCGTTGTAATGAAGTAGGGCACTTTTGCCAGAGATTGTCCCATTGAGGATATTCATGTTACATAGTTGAGTCTGTGAGAAATGTAGTAGTATTAGTGGGAACATTTCTTTTTATATTGAGGTGTTGACTTGACTCATGTAATGGAAGTGCATGAGATGGTAATAATTTGAGAATCAATAAAGTTAGCATCATTGGAACTGATTTGGATTTTATGAGTAGTTACTCTGTGAAGAAGGATTTTGACCATTTTCGAGGATATGAGAAATATGGTCTATGGGTGAATTTGTGCATTTCAAGGATGGTAGTACCCTGTGAGGACACTTGACCTCTGGAAAGGATTATGATATTCCACGGAGTGGACTTTGGACAAAATAAGTCCGAGTTTTATCTCGATATGTGGGATATCCCAAGAGTATGAAGGGATGAAGTACTATTGGAATATAAAGGAGGTATAATGTTGGTAATATGGAGCAATTGTAATGCTGTGATGAGTCTGAGTAATCACGTCTTAGTTTGGTACCAATAGAAGGAAGGGAGACACTATAATTGGATGGATTTAAGAAATGCTAGGTAGCTGGTGATACGTCTCCGTCGTATCTACTTTTCCAAACACTTTTGCCCTTGTTTTGGACTCTAACTTGCTTGATTTGAATGGAACTAACCCAAACTGACGCTGTTTTCAGCAGAATTGCCATGGTGTTATTTTTGTGTAGAAATAAAAGTTCTCGGAATGACCTGAAAATCAACGGAGATTATTTTTGGAATATATAAAAAATACTTGAAGAAGAATCCACGCCAGGGGGCTCACACCCTATCCACGAGGGTGGGGGCGCGCCTACCCCCCTGGGTGCGCCCCTGCCTCATGGGCCCCTGACGCTCCACCGACCTCAACTCCAACTCCATATATTCATGTTTGAGGAGAAAAAAATCAGAGAGAAGGATTCATCACGTTTTACGATACAGAGCCACCGCCAAGCCCTAAACTCTCTCGGGAGGGCTGATTTGGAGTCCGTTCGGGGATCCAGAGAGGGGAATCCGTCGCCATCATCATCATCATCATCAACCTTCCTCCATCACCAATTTCATGATGCTCACCGCCGTGCGTGAGTAATTCCATCGTAGGCTTGCTGGACGGTGATGGGTTGGATGAGATTTATCATGTAATCGAGTTAGTTTTGTTAGGGTTTGATCCCTAGTATCCACTATGTTCTGAGATTGATGTTGCTATGACTTTGCTATGCTTAATGCTTGTCACTAGGGCCCCGAGTGCCATGATTTCAGATCTGAACCTATTATGTTTTCATGAATATATTTGAGTTCTTGATCTTATCTTGCAAGTCTATAGTCACCTACTATGTATTATGATCCGGCAACCCCGAAGTGACAATAATCGGGACCACTCCCGGTGATGACCGTAGTTTGAGTTCATGTATTCACTATGTGTTAATGCTTTGGTCCGGTACTCTATTAAAAGGAGGCCTTACTATCCCTTAGTTTCCAATAGGACCCCGCTGCCACGGGAGGGTAGGACAAAAGATGTCATGCAAGTTCTTTTCCATAAGCACGTATGACTATATTTGGAATACATGCCTACATTACATTGATGAACTGGAGCTAGTTCCGTGTCACCTTATGTTATAACTGTTGCATGATCGATCGCATCCGGCATAATTCTCCGTCACCGATCCAATGCCTACGAGCTTTTCATATATTGTTCTTCACTTATTTACTTTTCCGCTGCTACTGTTACAATCACTACAAAACCCAAAAATATTACTTTGCTACCGTTACCACTATTATCATATTACTTTGCTACTAAATACCTTTGAGGGAGTCCTGGATTAGGGGGTGTTCGGATAGCCGAACTATACCTTCAGCCGGACTCCTGGACTATGAAGATACAAGATTGAAGACTTCGTCCCGTGTCCGGATGGGACTTTCCTTGGCGTGGAAGGCAAGCTTGGCGATACGGATATGTAGATCTCCTACCATCGTAACCGACTCTATGTAACCCTAACCCTATCCAATGTCTATATAAACCGGAGGGTTTTAGTCCATAGGACAACATACCCATGAACAATCATACCATAGGCTAGCTTCTAGGGTTTAGCCTCCTCGATCTCGTGGTAGATCTACTCTTGTACTACCCATATCATCGATATTAATCAAGCAGGACGTAGGGTTTTACCTCCATCGAGAGGGCCCGAACCTGGTTAAAACTTCGTGTCCCTTGTCTCCTATTACCATCCGGCCTAGACGCACAGTTCGGGACCCCCTACCCGAGATCCGCCGGTTTTGACACCGACATTGGTGCTTTCATTGAGAGTTCCTCTGTGTCGTCGCCATCAGGCTCGATGGCTCCGACGATCATCAATAGTGATGCGGTCCAGGGTGAGACCTTCCTCCCCGGATAGACCTTCGTCTTCAGCGGCTTCGCACTGCGGGCCAATTCGCTTGGCCGTCTGGAGCAGATCGAAAGCTACGCCCCCGGTCGTCAGGTCAGATTTGGAAGTTTAAACTACACGACTGACATCCACGGGGACTTGATCTTCGACGGATTCAAGCCACTGCCGAGCGCGCCGCACTGTCACGACGAGCATGATTTAGCTCTGCCGCCGAACAGTGTCCTGGAGGCCGCACCCACATCAGCTCCGACCCTTAATTCGGAGCCGACTGCGTCGATCGAGGATGGGCAGTTGGACACCACCTCGGGGGCTGTGACCCCAACGGAGATTGAGCCGAACACCAGCCCCGTACTCTGCGAGACTCATGACTCCAAGGAGCCGGACTCCGAACCCTCCGTGCCCCTGCCGATCGAATCCGATTGGGCGCCGATCATGGAGTTCACTGCCACGAACATCTTTCAGCACTCGCCTCTCGGCGATATCCTGAAGTCACTGAAGTCTCTCTCTTTATCAGGAGAGCCCTGACCGGACTACGGCCAGAGCCCTGGCCGGACTACGGCCAGCAAGGTTGGGGTATGGATGATGAAGAAATTCAAAGCCCACCCACCACCCACTTTGTAGCCAATGTCGACGACTTAACCGACATGCTCAACTTTGACTCCGAAGACATCAACGGTATGGACGCCGATGAAGGAGATGATGAAGAACCAGCGCCAACTAGGCCCTGGAAAGCCACCTCATCATATGACATATACATGGTGGACACCCCAAAAGAGGGAGATGGTGATGGTACAGCGGAGGATGACCCCTCCAAGAAACAGCCTAAGCGCCGGCGTCAGCGGCGCCGCTCAAAATCCTGCCAAAACAAACATGGTGATTCCAGCACGGGAGATAATAATACTCCGGAAAGTGCCAAAGAAAACCCCCTCTAGCAAGATTTAGCATAGGAGGATGGAGAAACCAGCCCTCGTGAGGGAGCGGCAGACAGAGAGGTCGAGGACGATAATTATATGCCTCCCTCCGAAGACGAGGCAAGCCTCGACGACGACGAATTCGTCGTGCCAGAGGATCCCGTCGAGCAAGAGCGTTTTCAATGCAGGCTTATAGCCAGGGCAAGAAGCCTCAAGAAAAAACAACAACAGCTTAAAGCTTATCAAGATTTGCTAGTCGATAGATGGACTGAAGTCCTCGCAGCCAAAGAGCATAAACTCGAATGCCCCTCCAAGAGCTACCCAAAGCGCAGGTTGCTACCCCAATTAGAGGAGGAAGCACTTGATGCGGCCGACCGGCCACCTGGTGGCCGTGACAGAGAGGCCTCTCGGCCCTCAACTCAAACCGCACCCCGTACCAAGGCACGGGAATATGCGCCAGACTTACGAGATATGTTGGAGGACAAGGCAAGGCAAACAAGATCGATCTACGGATCGCATGGGCACCCCACGGCTCGAGACGGTAACCGTCATGCCGGCCAGAAATTCGGTAGAACCGAACACAGTAGACAAGGCTCATTGGAGCTACGTCATGATATAGCCCAGTACAGAGGCGCCGCACACACACTCTGCTTTACAGACGAAATAATGGATCATCAAATCCCCGAGGGTTTCAAACCCGTAAATATCGAATCATATGATGGCACAACAGATCCTGCGGTATGGATCGAGAATTATCTCCTTCATATCCACATGGCCCGTGGCGATGATTTCCATGCCATCAAATACCTCCCACTCAAGCTTAAAGGACCAGCTCGGCATTGGCTTAACAGCTTGCCAACAGGATCAATCAGTTGTTGGGAGGACCTGGAAGCCGCATTCCTCAACAATTTCCAGGGCACTTATGTGCGACCCCCAGACGCCGATGACCTAAGTCACGTAATCCAGCAGCCAGAGGAATCGGCCAGGCAATTCTGGACACGGTTCCTAACAAAGAAAAATCAAATAGTTGACTGTCCGGACGCTGAGGCCCTAGCAGCCTTCAAGCACAATATCCGTGATGAGTGGCTGGCCCGGCACCTTGGACAGGAAAAGCTAAAATCTATGGCAGCACTCACGACACTCATGACCCGCTTTTGCATGGGAGAAGACAGCTGGCTTGCTCGTAGCAACAATATGACCAAGAACCGCATTAACGGACAGTAGTGGCAATTCGGACAGTAGTGGTAATTCGGACACCAGGGACAGTAGTGGCAGGTCACGTAGCAACAAGCAGAAGCGCCGCATTAACGGCAACAATGCAGAGGATACGGCAGTTAATGCCAAATTCAGAGGCTCTAAATCCGATCAGCGGAAAAAGCCATTCAAAAGGAATCCAAGGGGCCTGTCCAGTTTGGACCGAATACTCAACGGCTTGTGCCAGATACATGGCACCCCCGAAAAGACGGCCAATCACACCAACAGGGATTGTTGGGTGTTCAAGCAGGCAGGCAAGTTAAACGCCGAAAATGAAGACAAGGGACTGCATAGCGATGACGACGAGGAGCCCCGGCCACCGAACAACAGTGGACAGAAGGGTTTTCCCCCACAAGTGCGGACGGTGAACATGATATATGCAACCCACATCCCCAAAAGGGAGCGGAAGCGCGCGTTAAGGGACGTATACGCGATAGAGCCAGTCGCCCCAAAGTTCAACCCATGGTCCTCCTGCCCGATCACCTTTGATCAAAGGGACCATCCCACTAGCATCCGTCATGGCGGATTCGCCGCATTGGTTCTAGACCCAATTATTGACGGATTTCATCTCACTAGAGTCCTCATGGACGGCGGCAGCAGCCTGAACCTGCTTTACCAGGATACAGTGCGGAAAATGGGCATAGATCCCTCGAGGATTAAGCCCACCAAAATGACCTTTAAAGGCGTAATACCAGGTGTAGAGGCCAACTGTACAGGCTCAGTCACACTTGAAGCGGTCTTCAGATCTTCGGATAATTTCCAAAGCGAGGAGTTAATCTTCGACATAGGCCCGTTTCGCAGTGGTTATCACGCACTGCTCGGGCAAACCACATTCGCTAAGTTCAATGCGGTACCGCATTATGCATAACTTAAGCTCAAGATGCCAGGCCCTCGAGGAGTAATTACGGTCTATAGAAACACCGAATGCTCCCTCCGAACGGAGGAGCACACGGCGGCCCTTGTAGCGGAAGTACAAAGCAGCCTCTCCAGGCAGTTCTCCAGTCCAGCCACTAAACAACCGGACACCGTCAAGCGCGCCCGGAGTAACCTACAACAAGACCGCCTGGCACGATCCGAGCAGACGTAGCAATGCGGCCCCAACCCCAACCCTCACAAAAAGGCGACGCCAGTACTTCACGTACATAACTACGCTCTAGAGATACCATGGGCACAGGGGGAGGGGCACAATCACGGCATGCCCGAAACACGGCTTAAACCGCACCAGGGGCTGCCGATTTTTTAATTTTCTCTTACTTTCAGGACTCCACTCTTTGGAAGGCCTGTTCGGCAGTTCAATTGCCGCACAAACAATGCAAGAACCAGGGAAGCAGACAAGCCACGCCGCATTATGGAACTCCCAGGTGGTCTCTATCCAGCTTGCCCGTGGAACGGACATGTTCCATAGTCCAACCTTTTGCTTATCGCATTAATTGTATTGTTCTGCTTTGATCGCAACCCTATTTAATAAATAATGCATAGCTTTTGTCTATTTTTGCATTACTCTTTTTATATATATATACGTTCCTTAACGACATGTTGCACCATACACTTTGGTATGGCCAGAATACGCCAGGGGATTTAGTACCCCTCAACATGGTGTGAGAAGTCCGAACACTTTAACAAGTGCGGCACCCCGAACTTATAGCATTATATGCATCGGCTCTGAACCATGTCTTGGGTCAATAGTTGGGTTTGCCCGGCTCCTATGTTTTGGTGCCTTACGTTCCGCTATATCGGCTAAGGTAGCACTAGGAGAACCACTGCGATTGTGCCCCAGTTGAGCTGGGTCGAGCACCTCAGTGGAGAAAGCTAAAACTGACTGTCATGATGAAGCGAGAGCTGGTCGCTGTTCGAGAGGTTTTTTCGAGTCCCTAAAGACTTATGCCGCTTAGGGCGAGGAGCCGGCTCTGTCCGGCCAAGGCGTGGATAGCGCCCCGAACTCGGTCTTCCGAATACCAGGGGCTTTGCCGAAATTTAAAATTATAGAATTCTATGGCTAAGTGAGAGTGTTCACGCATTATAGTCCGATTGCCTTGTTCGTTGGGCTGAGCGCCTCGCTCGAAGGACCCAAACATGGGAAAAAGAGCGCTCAGGTTTATCCCCGAACACCCCAGCACTAGCGGCACGGGGGCAGAAGCCGACGACTCACCATCTCTCAGAATTGATAAACAGCCGCACAAAAGGTAATATTTTAAATTCAAACAGCATTGGTTAACGCATATGAACAAGTTTTCAGCGCACAGGACAAAACGAGCGAGTTTTACTCAAAAATTACATCCATAGAACATTCATCCGCCACAAGGCGGGCACCCTTCATAACATCCTTATAATAATTCTCGGGCTTGCGATGCTCTTTCCCCGGCGGTGGCCCGTCCTTCACAAGCTTCTCAGCATCCAGCTTGCCCCAGTGCACCTTAGCACGGGCAAGGGCCCGACGGGCACCTTCAATGCAGACGGAGCGCTTGATGACTTCGAGCCTTGGACAGGCCTCCACCAGCCGCCGCACCAGCCCGAAATAGCTCCCAGGCAGAGCCCCTCCAGGCCACAGCCGAACAATGAGGCCCTTCATGGCCTGTTCGGCCGCCTTGTGGAGCTGGACCAGTTGCTTCAGCTGGTCACTCAGGGGCATAGGGTGTCCGGCCTCAGCATACTGAGACCAGAACACCTTCTCTGTCAAGCTGCCCTCCTCGGCTCGATAGAATGCGGCGGCATCAGATACACTCCGGGGAAGATCTGCGAACGCTCCTGGAGAGCTCCGGATTCGGGTAAGTAACAAGTAACTCACGTTTATGTGTTTGCTTTGCATAAAAAATGCCTTACCCGCCGCTATCTTCTTCACCTCATCCAACTCCTAGAGGGTTTTCTGGGATTCGGCCTTGGCAGACTTGGCATTTTCAATAGCCACCGCAAGCTCAGACGCTCGCGTCTTTGAGTCAAGCTCCAAACTCTCATGTTTTTCCATGAGAGCCTGGAGCTCTTGTCGTACCTTGCCAACCTCGGCCTCACACTTCTCCCGCTCGATGTGCTCCGTGGCCGCCCTCTTCTCGGCCTCGACCAGCGCTTTCTTAAGGGTCACCACCTCAGACGTGGCCCCTACAATAGCCACGATAATCCTGTCGTTTTTCGCAATTGCACCTTTTTATATATATTTAAACAAGGTATTTCTTACCTTCATTGTCCTCGAGCTGCTTCTTGGCACGCCCGAGCTCTTGCTCGGACCGCTCGAGGTTCTGCTTTATCGTGTCCACTTCCGCAGTCAGTGCGGCAGACGCCAGTAGGGAAGCCTGCACACGCATATTGACTCCTTTTTGTTAGACTCCTGCGAATTTTATTTGATCCTCTATTCGGCATTTCTTCTCGAATGCCAAACAGAGCATCAGGGGCTACTGTTATGCGGTAATATTATTTACACATTCTTTGCTTACCTCAAAGCCTGTTAAAAGGCTAGTACAAGCTTCTGTCAGTCCGCTCTTGGCGGACTGAACCTTCTGGACCACCGCACTCATAATGGTGCGGTGCCCCTCGTCGATGGAGGCGCCTTGGAGCGCCTCCAACAGATTGTCCGGCGCCTCCGGTTGGACGGAGGTCACCGGCACGGTGGGCTTGCTCCTCTTGGAAGGAGGTCGCCTGCCGGACTCTGGAACCTTTGAAGCCCTGGGGGGTTTCATCCCCTTTACTCCTGGAGTCCGGGAGGTCGCCTCACGGCGCCTCCAGGACCACCTCCTCCCAGATTGGAACCTGTTGGGACAACACTTCGGTGTCGTCCGTAGGGCGGCGGGAGGAAGCCGTCGGAAGCGAGTTCACCTCCGACGAGTCCAGTGAGCTGCTCGACGACGCGTCGAGCTGGTCTTTGGGTGGGCTCAATAAGCACATTCGACATAAGGGAAAGCTGTGCAATAAACGAATACTATGAATTACTCTGTTATCCGAATACTTACGATTTTGCCAGGGGCTTGGCCCTGGGCGGCCACTCCTCTTCGTCGTCGTCGGTGTCGATGGAGCAGTCCGGAGGAAGGGTTCTCCCCTTCTTGGACCCTTTGGCCTCCCCAGTTGGGGCGGCCTTCCTTTTCTTCCCTTCCCCCGCTGGAGGGGGAGAGGACTCCTCTTCCTCCTCCTCTTCTTCGTGGTAGGAGTGCGTCTTGGATTCGTCGGATGGTGAATCCGACACCTCCGGGCGTCGGGCACTCTTTTGAGTCCCCGTGGCTTTCTTCTTGGCCCTCTTCTCCGGCACCACATGGGGTGCCGGAACCAGCAGCTTCGCCAAGTGGGCATCGGCTGGGTCTTTGAGCAAAGGTGCCGGACAGTCGATCCGTCCGGACTTCACCTGCCAATCCTGTCAAAGGTAGGGGAGCTTAAATCCCGCACAGAGTTAAACTATGAAAAACTAGTGCCCTGTAAAAGGTACAAAAAACTTACCGCGCTAGCATGACGCTACGCGCTGAATCCGCGATCCTCGGTAGCGGATGCGGGAGCCTTGGCGCCCTTGAAAAGCACCTTCCAGGCATCTTCGTACGTCGTGTCGAAGAGCCTGCTCAGAGTTCGGTGCTGTGCCGGATTGAACTCCCACAGATTGAAGGCCCGTTGTTGACATGGGAGGCTCAGGCGGATGAGCATAACCTGCACTACGTTGACGAGCCTGAGCTGCTTGTCCACCAGGGATTGGATGCATGTTTGTAGTCTGGTCAGCTCCTTTTTGCTGCCCCACGCCAGGCCCGTCTCTTTCCAGGACGTGAGCTGTGTTGGGGGTCCGGACCGGAACTCGGGGGCTCCGACCCACTTAGGGTCGCGCGGCTCGGTGATGTAAAACCACCCTGATTGCCACCCCTTCAGGGTCTCCACAAAGGAGCCCTCGAGCCATAAGATGTTGGGCATCTTGCCCACCATGGCGCCTCCGCACTCCACCTGGTTGCCGTGCACCACCTTCGGCTTGACATTGAAAGTCTTGAGCCATAGGCCGAAATGGGGGCGGATGCGGAGGAAGGCCTTGCACACGACGATAAACGCTGAGATATTGAGGACAAAATTCGGGGCCAGATCATGGAAATCCAGGCCGTAGTAGAACATGAGCCCCCGGACAAATGGGTGGAGAGGGAAACCTAGCCCGCGGAGGAAATGGGGGAGGAACACCACCCTCTCATGGGGCCTAGGGATGGGGATGAGCTGCCCCTTTTCGGGAAGCCGGTGTGCAATGTTGTTAGACAAGTATCCGGCCTTCCTTAATCTTTTGATGTGCCCCTCCGTGACGGAGGAGACCATCCACTTGCCTCCCGCTCCGGACATGGCTGGAGAAGGATGAGGTGGGGAGTGCGGACTTGGGTGCTGGAGCTCGAGTGCATGAGAATGGATAAGCAAGGGAGGAAGAAGGCGTAGGAGAAAAGGTGAATCCGTATCCCCTTATATAGGTGGACGCAACTACGTGTCCCCACCAGCCTGGTAAAACTCGCTTATCTCCCAAGCGCCGTAATCAATGCCGCGGTTGGGTTACCCATGCCCGTATTGATGAGAATCCCGGGATAAGGGGAAACGATCTCTGCTTTAACAAGACGTGCCAAGGAAACCGCCTCGCATGACGTGCTGAGGTGGGATAATGAAACGACTCGGATAAAGGCTTGGCCGTGGTGTGTCACACTATGGAATACGTTAGCAGATTAGATTTGTGTAAATATTATTCTCTCTATGGCAATATGTGGAAACTTATTTTGCAGAGCTGAACACTATCTTTGTGTTCAAAATCTTCAATGAAGTACTTGGAGGAGGAACCCGCCTTGCAATGCCGAAGACAATCTGCGCGTCGAACTCGTCGTCATTGAAGGCCGGTTCAGGGGCTACTGAGGGAGTCCTGGATTAGGGGGTGTTCGGATAGCCAAACTATACCTTCAGCCGGACTCCTGGACTATGAAGATACAAGATTGAAGACTTCGTCCCGTGTCCGGAAGGTACTTTCCTTGGCGTGGAAGGCAAGCTTGGCGATACGGATATGTAGATCTCCTACCATTGTAACCGACTCTATGTAACCCTAACCCTATCCGGTGTCTATATAAACCGGAGGGTTTTAGTCCGTAGGACAACATACACATCAACAATCATACCATAGGCTAGCTTCTAGGGTTTAGCCTCCTCGATCTCGTGGTAGATCTACTCTTGTACTACCCATATCATCAATATTAATCAAGCATGACGTAGGGTTTTACCTCCATCAAGAGGGCCCGAACCTGGGTAAAACTTTGTCTCCCTTGTCTCCTATTACCATCCGGCCTAGACGCACAGTTCGGGACCCCCTACCCGAGATCCGCCGGTTTTGACACCGACAACCTTGCTGCAGATATTAAGTTTCCAGGTGTGGTTGAATTGACAACTCACCTGCTAATACTTGAGAATATTCTTTGGCTCCCCTTGTGTCGAATCAATAAATTTAGGTTGAATACTCTACCCTCAAAAACTGTTGCGATCCCCTATACTTGTGGGTTATCAAGACTATTTTCTGGCGCCATTGCCGGGGAGCATAGCTCTATTCTTTCAGTCCCTTGGGATTTATATCTTTTTATCACTATGAAGAACTTGAAATATCCAAGAACCAAGATTTATCTCTCAACTATGAGGGAAGGTAAGGAACTATCATCTAGCTCTACACTTGATTCACCTTCTGTTTTGAGTAAGCTTGCGACACCTAAACCTGCTTCTGCTATTAATTCTGATATGTCGCATGTTATTGATGATGCCACTTCTGCTATGCATGATACTTATGATGAAACTACTTCTATGCTTGATACTACTATGCCACTTGGTGAATTTCTTGATGAACAACTTGCTAGGGCTAGAGAGAATGAAATCATTGAAACTGATAATATTGATGAAAGTGATGATGAAGATTCTCCCCCTAGATATGAATTTCCTGTTGTGCCTGAGGGTTATGTTATGGATGAAGAAACTGCTAGAGACTTTCTTGCCTGCAATGATAGAAGTTATCTTATGAAACTATTAGCTAAGCTGAAAGAAAAATCTCTGAATGCTAGAATGAAATATGATCCTGCTTATGATACTTCACCTATCTTTATTGCTGATAAGGATTATGATTTCTGTGTCGATCCTAAGTTAATTACTTTAGTTGAATCCGATCCTTTTTATGGCTATGAATCTGAAACTGTTATGGCACATCTTACTAAATTAAATGATATAGCTACCCTGTTCACTAATGATGAGAAAACTCGCTACTATTATATCCTTAAATTATTTCTGTTCTCACTAAAGGGTGATGCTAAGATATGGTTTAATTCTCTTGATCTTGGTTGTGTGCGTAGTCCCCAGGATATGATTTACTACTTATGTGCTAAATATTTCCCTGCTCATAAGAAACAAGCTGCTTTAAGGGAAATATATAATTTTGTGAAAATTGAAGAAGAGAGTCTCCCACAAGCTTGGGGGAGGCTTCTCCAATTACTTAATGCTTTGCCTGATCATCCTCGCAAGAAAAATGAAATACTTGATATCTTTTATAATGGACTAACCGATGCTTCCAGAGATTTCCTGGATAGTTGTGCTGGTTGTGTTTTTAGGGAAACAACTATTGATCAAGATGAATTGCTATTGAATAATATGTTGACTACTGAAAATAATTGGACACTTCCTGAACCAACTCCTAAGCCAACTCCGCAGAAAAGGGGTATTCTATTTCTCAGTCCTGAAGATATGCAAGAGGCAAAGAAATCTATGAAAGAAAAAGGTATAAAAGCTGAAGATGTTAAGAATTTACCTCCTATTGAAGAAATACATGGTCCTAATTCATCACCTATTGAAGAAACACATGGTCTTGATAACCCGACACAGGTAGTAAAGGTAAATTCTCTCTATAGATTTGATGAAGGTGATATTCCTCGTAATAAGTCTGCTAGCCAATGCTTAGATGAGTTTGATAATTTTATTGTTAAACAAGAAAATTTTAATGTTTATGTTGGTAGACAATTGCAACATAATGCTTATATGATTGAACACTTGAGTGATTATATGGCTAGTGTTAGAGGTGAACTTAAACTTATTAGTAAACATGCTTCTATGGTTACCACTCAAGTAGAACAAGTACTTAAAGCTCAGAATTATTTGCTCAATGAATAGAATAGTAAGAATAATGGCTTTGTTGTTAGATTTGCAACTAGAGGAGGTAAAGTGACTTAGGAACCTTTGTATCCTGAGGGCCACCATAAGAGAATTGAGCAGGATTCTTAGATAAATAATATTGATGCACCTAGTCCTTCTAAGAGGAAGAAAAAGAAAAATGATAGGACTTTGCATGCTTCTAGTGAACCTGTTGTAGACACTCCTGAGAATCCCAATGATATTTCTATCTCTGATGCTGAAACACAATCTGGTAATGAACATGAACCTAGTGATAATGTTAATGATGATGTTCATGTTGATGCTCAACCTAGCAATAGTAATGATGTAGAAATTGAACCTGTAGTTGATCTTGATAACCCACAATCTAAGAATCAATGTTATGATAAGAGAGACTTTGTTGCTAGGAAGAACGGTAAAGAAAGAGAACCATGGGTTCACACACCCATGCCTTTTCCTCCTAAACCATCCAACAAAAAGGATGATGAGGATTTTGAGCGCTTTGCTGAAATGATTAGACCTATATTTTTGCGTATGCGTTTGACTGATATGCTTAAAATGAATCCTTACGCTAAATATATGAAGGATATTGTTACAAATAAGAGAAAGATACCGGAAGCTGAAATTTCCACCATGCTTGCTAATTATACTTTTAAGGGTGGAATACCAAAGAAACTTGGAGATCCAGGAGTACCAACTATACCATGCTCCGTTAAAAGAAACTATGTTAAAATTTCTTTATGTGATCTTGGAGCTGGTGTTAGTGTTATGCCTCTCTCTTTATATCGTAGACTTGATTTGAATAAGTTGACACCTACTGAAATATCTTTGCAAATGGCCGATAAATCAACTGCTATACCTGTCAGTATTTGTGAGGATGTGCCTGTTGTGCTTGCAAACGTTACTATTTTAACGGGCTTTGTTATTCTTGTTATTCTCGAGGACGATAGTATGTCTATTATTCTTGGAAGACCCTTTTTGAATACTGCAGGGGCTGTTATTGATTGCACCAAAGGCAATGCCACTTTTCATGTTAATGGTAATGAGCATATGGTACACTTTCCGAGGAAACAACCTCAAGTCCACAGTATCAATTATATTGGAAAATTTTCAACAATCACTATTGGAGGTTTTGAATTCCCTCTTCCTACTGTGAAGAAGAAATATGATATTCTTATTGTTGGGGACATGCATATCCCCGTTGAGGTAACATAGTGTTATTCGAAATTTCTCCGGTTCCATGTTATTCGAAATGAGTTTGTTAACAAGACTTGATCAACCTTGTTGGTGGATTCCTTTTGATGAGCATGAGATGGATGAAGTTAGAAGGCACAACCTTCTATAACCTCCTTTTACTTTCTGTTATTTATATTAAATAAAGAAAAAAAAAGTATTTTCTGTCTGTTTTCTGAATTACCCATGCAATAAAAAATACCCCGGAAGTAAAAGTTCTCCAAATGCCCTGAAAATTAAATATGATTTTTTCTATAATATTTGAGAATATCTGGCACTCAGAACACATCAGGGAGAGCCAGCACCTGGCCACGAGGGTCCAGGGCGCGCCCACCCCCTGGGCGCGCCCCCTGCCTCGTGGACCCCATGTGGGTCCCCTCCACTTATTCCAGCCACCACACACTCCTTCCTCCCAGAAAAATCACTAGCCATCTCAAACCCGAGTTCTTGATCATATTGCTACCATTTTTGATCTCCTTGCTCAAAGCTCCATTCACAATACAACTTGGGGGATATTGTTGCACGTAGGTTGCATAATAATAGTATTCATGGAGATTTCTTTGGTGGAATTTATGCAACTCTTATAGCTAATTTTCTTGAGATAGCCATACGTGGAGATGATATTGAGTTGCCTCCTTATCGAGATTATGATGCTATGGTTCGTCATCAGTTTGTTGAGAGGAACGACCAGTTCCTCTAGTACTAACTAATCTTTGACAGACGACGCACCTATCACGTCGCTCTCTCTGCTCCCGCTTTCTTTGACTTTCCAGCAAAGGGGAGATATGTTATAACCAGGGAGGAGGCGAACGAGTATAAGAGGAGGACGGAGACAGCTCGCCTCCAAGTGGCAGCTCATGAGGCAATACCTGCTGCATCACAGTATGACCCCAACTACAACTTTGGATATCCGCCAGGCCAGCCATGGCAGTAGAACAACTTAGACCAAAAGCCTAAGCTTGGGGGAGTACATATTTCTCACCGACATTACATTCTTGTTCACACACTCATGCTAGTTGTCGGTGCTCATACTTTTTCATTGTAATATCCATGCTAGTTTATTTCCCTTTTTATGCTTTCTTCTTGTGTGTTTGATAAACCTGAAGAAAAACCAAAAAAATTAGCTGTAGCTTTTAGTTAGTTTACTTTCCATGTCTGTAGTAGTAGTAATTAAAAGGAAAACCCAAAATGATTTCTCATTCTTCTTTTGCTTGTTGGGAGCTTTCCCGGGTAAATAGTTTTGTTTCTTTTCTTTGGGGGTCGGGAGGAGAAGACCATAATGGAAATGTTGAGTGGATCTTATATGCATTATTGTTGATCTAACAAAGAGCCCATATTACCTTGTCTTCACTCTTGAATTGAATGCTTGCAGATTCCAGCTTAGTCCAATGCACGTGCACTATTATTATTATCCACGTCGTTCGGTCGTGCTAGTGAAAGGGAATAATGATGATATATGATGAACTTATTGAGATAATAAAAGCTGGTATGAACTCGACCTCTCTTGTTTTTGTAATTATGATTAGTTCATCATTCCTGATTCAGCCTATTATGAAAGAAACATGTTTGCAATGACAATTAGAGATTGTAGTTTCTTATGACATGCTTAATTAGCTAGGAGCTTATAATGGTTTATCTTGCAGGCCAACAAGCTATTAAAATGGTTGTGATGTTGTATGATAGGGTGGTATCCTCTTTTGAATGATTCGAGTGGCTTGACTTGGCACATGTTCACGCATGTAATTGAAACAAAATCAACATACCCTCTACGATATTTATGTTCATGGTGAATTATATCCTACTCATGCTTGCATTCGGTGTTGATTAATTTTAATGCATGTTCATGACTATTGTCGCTCTCTAGCTGGTCGCTTCCCAGTCTTTTTCTAGCCTTCACTTGTACTAAGCGGGAATACTGCTTGTGCATCCAACTCCATAAACCTCAAAGTTGTTCCATATGAGTCCACCATACCTACCTATATACGGTATCTACCTGCCGTTCCAAGTAAATTTGTATGTGCCAAACTCTAAACTTCAAATAAACATTCTGTTTTGTATGCTCGAATAGCTCATGTATCAACTAGGGCTCTGTGTATCTTCCATGCTAGGCGGGTTATTCTCCAGAGGAGTGGACTCCGCTCCTCACTCACGAGAAAATGGCTGGTCACCGGGATGCCCAGTCCCATGCTTTATGCAAATCAAATCAAAATAACTGCAAACAAAACTCCCCCGGGACTCTTGTTAGTTGGAGGCACCCGTTGTTTCGAGCAAGCCATGGATTGATGTTTGTTGGTGGAGGGGGAGTATAAACTTTACCATTCTGTTTGGGAACCGCCTATAATGTGTGTAGCATGGAAGATATCGAGATCTCTCGGTTGTTATGTTGACAATGAAAGTATACCGCTCAAAATATTATTCATATCTATTTCAAAATCGAGCTCTGGCACCTCTGCAAATCCCTGCTTCCCTCTGTGAAGGGCCTATCTATTTACTTTTATGTTGAGTCATCATCCTCTTATTAAAAAGCACCAGTTGGAGAGTACCGCTATCATTTGCATCCATTACTGTTAGTTTACATTGAGTATGACTTGACTGGATCTCTTTTACCATGAATTACAATGTCTAGTTAGTCCTTGATCTTTAAAGGTGCTCCGCATTTATGTTTTGCGGTCTCAGAAAGGGCTAGCAAGATACCATCCTGTTATATCATATCATGATTGTTTTGAGAAAGTGTTGTCATCCGGGATTTATTATTATTGCTCGCTAGTTGATTATGCCATTGATATGAGTAAACATGGGACCTAAATGTTATTGGGAATGTGGTTAGTTCATAATCTTTGCTGAAAACTTGAATGCTAGCTTTACATATTTACAACAACAAGAGTAAACAGAGTTTGTAAAAGTTTTTCTTTATCACTTTCAGTTTATCAACTGAATTGCTTGAGGATAAGCAAAGGTTTAAGCTTGGGGGAGTTGATACATCTCTGTCGTATCTACTTTTCCAAACACTTTTGCCCTTGTTTTGGACTCTAAATTGAATGATTTGAATGGAACTAACCCGGACTGACGTTGTTTTCAGCAGAATTGCCATGGTGTTATTTTTGTGTAGAAATAGAAGTTCTCGGAATGACCTGAAAATCAACGAAGATTATTTTTGTAATATACAAAAAATACTGGAAGAAGAATCCACGTCAGGGGGCACACCCTGTCCACGAGGGTGGGGGCGCGCCTACCCCCCTGGGTGCGCCCCCTGCCTCGTGGGCCCCCTGACGCTCCACCAACCTCAACTCCAACTCCATATATTCGTGTTCGGGGAGAAAAAAAATCGAGAGAAGGATTCATTGCGTTTTACGATACGGAGCCACCGCCAAGCCCGAAACTCTCTCGGGGGGCTGATCTGGAGTCTGTTCGGGGCTCCGGAGAGGGGAATCCGTCGCCATCGTCATCATCAACCTTCCTCCATCACCAATTTCATGATGCTCACCACCGTGCATGAGTAATTCTATCATAGGCTTGCTGGATGGTGATGGGTTGGATGAGATTTATCATGTAATCGAGTTAGTTTTGTTAGGGTTTGATCCCTAGTATCCACTATGTTCTGAGATTGATGAGGCTATGACTTTGCTATGCTTAATGCTTGTCACTAGGGCCCGAGTGCCATGATTTCAGATCTGAACCTATTATGTTTTCATGAATATATGTGAGTTCTTGATCTTATCTTTCAAGTCTATAGTCACCTACTATGTGTTATGATCCGGCGACCCCGAAGTGACAATAATCGGGACCACTCCCGGTGATGACCATAGTTTGACGAGTTCATGTATTCACTATGTGTTAATGCTTTGGTCTGGTACTCTATGAAAAGGAGGCCTTAATATCCCTTAGTTTACAATAGGACCCCGCTACCATGGGAGGGTAGGACAAAAGATGCCATGCAAGTTCTTTTCCATAAGCACTTATGACTATATTCGGAATACATGCCTACATTACATTGATGAACTAGAGCTAGTTCTGAGTCACCCTATGTTATAACTATTGCATGATCGATCGCATCCGGCATAATTCTCCATCACCGATCCAATGCCTATGAGCTTTTCATACATTGTTCTTCGCTTATTTACTTTTCCGCTGCTACTGTTATAATCACTACAAAACCCAAAAATATTACATTGCTACCGTTACCACTATTATCATATTACTTTGGTACTAAATACCTTGATGCAAATATTAAGTTTCCAGGTGTGGTTGAATTGACAACTCAGCTGCAAATACTTGAGAATATTCTTTGGCTCCCCTTGTGTCGAGTCAATAAATTTGGGTTGAATACTCTACCCTCGAAAACTGTTGTGATCCCCTATACTTGTGGGTTATCAGCTGGATGTTGGAATAAGGATGGTTTGCAAGTGATGAGATGGGCCATAACCCACAGGCCCCAGGACCTGCCAAGAAGCAAGCGCACTTTTGCTGAAGGAAAAACCCTGGAAGAAGATATGACTTTATCAACAGACGATCGTATAGGAGTAATGCAAAACCTGAGAGTTGTGAAGGAACGATAGATGTTTCTTTCGCTTCCAGAATTAATGGATTTTTTCCGAACCCAGTTCATGGACAAGAGAAATTCTGCAATGCTTGTGAGGATGATCGAGTGTTAGAATACGAGATTCACTAAAAAATATACAAGGTAATGGTTTGCGTGCGAGATGGATGGATCACCATACCGACTTACTCTTATTGTTCGCCTTGCTATATGGGATGGTAAATCTGAGTGACTTGCCTATAGTAGAGAGACGACGATCAAAACCTTGTTGAAACCTTAGAATGGTATGACAATATTTTCCCCTTGTACATGGTAGTTGTGCCATCGTAGGTCATACGATGAGGTTCAACCCAGACCCATTTCCTGCAGGAGAAACCGTAAATGGTTGACCACCATGAGATATTGATAGTTGTTTAGTATTGGCGCCTGACCTGCCAGCTAAGAAGGCCTAGTCACAGAAGAACCTTACCATGATGAAAGTATAGAAGAATTGAGGTAAAGGTTATGCCACTACCGGAAGAGCAGAGTAGGAATTTTCCCGAGAAACTGAGGAGATCGACACAACCAACAAACGGATTTAGTATATGAGTTTTGATGGAACCGTAACGTTGCTTCTAAGGGTGGTAGCACCCCAGACCCCCTCTTGCGACAATCGATGGATTTTGAGGAGACCCCCAAACCCGAACCTATTTCTTGCTAGCCTCTTCGAATCTTGAGGACGAGATTCATTTTAGGGTGGTAGGTTTGTAACATCCCAAAATTCTAAATTTTGGAATGTTATATTAAATAAATAGTTTTGATTGATTGTTTGATTTGTGGTATTGTTGCTTGTGTGAAACTGAGTGAAATTTGAAACTTTTTGAAAGTTAAATGAGAGGGAATAAAAGGACTTTCCCAAACTTTCATATTTGCATCTCCATAAATTCAAATGTATTTCAAATGTACAAAACCCTAGAGAGAAGATGACATGACTTCTTCCATTTAAAAAGAAAAGGATTTATGAAAATATTTGAATTCCATTTGGAACTATTTCAAATTCAGAAACTTTATGCAACTCAATGATTTTCATGAGAGAAGATAAAATGACTTCTTCAAAACATATGAAATATGAGTTGGAAGTTTAAAAGAATCAAATTGAAAGTCCCTTTTGAAATTATTCTCATTTTGCAGTTATTTGGATTTTATTCAAATTATTTTTCTCCAAAAATAAAATATATTGAAATTAGGGTAAAATGGTTCCCTACATTAGAAAATTGGAGATAAATAAATTTGAAATCATTTTGGTATTTTTAAAATGATTTTTATGAGGTTTTATTGCAATAGGAGCACTCCTTGCTTTATTTAAATTTCAGTGGATTTTATTTGACTTTAGAAAAATGTTCACGTTGTAGAAAATATTTTTCTGAAAATTTTGATATATAATATGCCTATATTATATTTTGTTTTTATTATATTTTTTTGCTTTATTCACTTGCCTGTCTTTAAAAAAAAACTTTCCCTTCGACTGGGCCAGCCCAGCTAGCAGGCCCAGTCCAGCCAGCACACCGCCGCCTTCCTCCTCCCGAGTAGGATACCAGCCGCCGCACGCGTTGTCGTTGTGCCGTGCCCGACCCGGCCACCTCCCTCCGCCTTACCCCTCACGCAAGCCATGCCTCCTCTCCCCTCCTATAAATGCGCTGCCCCGGAGCCCCCTCTCTCGCCGCCGCATCCCGCATCGCGCCACCGCTGCACTCTGCAACCGCCGCTCGCCGGAGCAAGCCGCCGACACCTTTGTTCGCCGCCGCCACGCGCTGCCCTCGCTCTGCTCGCCTCTGCTCCGCATCACCCCACGCCACCACCGCCGACGCCCCGCTCGCCGGAGCCGTCCGCCGCTGTTCACCGGACTTGACGGACGCGCTCTAGCCGCCGGATCCCGCCGGTTTTCGCTGACCCGACGATTTCTTCGAACCGCCCGAACCGGTAATAAAACCGACCGGTTTTCATTCCTTTTTTATATAAATCTTGTTCTGTTTCTTTAGATTAGCTATTTAGCGAGCGTTCATTAGATAGGTTCAGCAGTGAACAGATTCGTTAGTTAGCGTTCAGCAGCAAACGTTCGTTCGGTAGAGCTTTTCTTTCTCTTTTTAATTTCGGCCAGCGACCCATCCATGAATATTTTCTTCGCAGATTAGTCCTTGAATTTCAGTCTATCACAACTTTTTGCTCGTCGGTCCAAATCCAACAAAACCAACGCCCACTTCTTCGTTATGACCCCCTCTATCCAGTAAAACAACTTAAATATTTTTTAAGTTTAAAATTTGATTTCAAACAGATTTGAATTCATACTTCTTTTGTTCATAACTCGAGTTTGATAACTCCGATTTAGTGGATTCTTTTTGCTAATTAAAGCTCTTGATTTAACCTTTCTGATAAGACCAAATTCACCCATTTTGGTATTGTTAGAAATTTCTTTCTGTTGCAAGAGTTATTTGCCTATTTTCAAAGTTTTCTGAGATCTTTTCTTTGATTCTTTTGCATGATTGCTTATGTGTGGTTACTATTGCTTGCTTGTGATAGATTGACCGGAGTGTGACGAGTAGAACTATCAGGAGTTATGACTGTGAATCATCTACATCAACAGTACAAGGCAAGTTCACACTTTGATCATACTTTTCATACCCGGTTTTATGCATTAGTTTTACCCTCAAACATTGCATGAGTAGGATTGATAACATGTGGGTATTGGGAAGTAGATGAGGTAGGAACCTTTGTCTTGCATTCAAACCCAGGGTGTTACTATGTTATGCTTACACTGCTATGCTATGCTCGTAGACGTGGTTTGGTTTTGAGGGAATTCATGAAAGTTGTGAGAGTTATTGTTAACTAAGGTTTAACTTAAGGTGGCTACTTTAATACACATCTGGGTGGATTGGTTGGGGCACCGTGGAGCACCGAGTGGTTTGCTCGGGCACCTGGAGAACCCAGTGCTTACCCAAGGGGATCCCGGAGTACCCGTGTGATCACCCTATGGAATGCCACCCAGGCTCAAAGGGATCATAAAATTATTCATGCTGAAATCTTCCGTGTGCAGCCACAAGCCATTATGGGCTCTGGCATAGTTGAGTAAGTTGCAGGAAACCTTTCCATGATGGGCTAGCAGATGTAGGGTATTGTAGGTGTACCGGCCTATCTATCGGTTAAGGGGACCTCTTCGGAAAGACTGTGTCTTGGTCATCCGTTTCTCAAACATCATGCAGTGCGAGAAATTCAAAGGAGAAGATCGAGTCTTGTGGGAAAAGTGTGCAAACCTCTGCAGAGTGTACAAACTAATCATGATTAGCCGTGTCCCCGGATATGGACATTTTGAGTATCTGGTGCTTGAATTATTGATTTGATCTCATCACTTTACGTAATTAATTTGTTGGGTTATAATTATTATTTGGGGATTGAGTTGGAGGAACCTTCTCAATAATTTTCAACCAACTTTGTAGTTAAATAAAATATATTCCTTTATTGTAGGAAAAAATTGGCTTTATGCAAAAATTTAACCTAGAGCCTCCACCAGCCAAATATGCATGTAGTAGTAGCTATTATTCATCATTGGCCTATGGTGTGAATTTGCCAGTACATTCATTGTACTGACCTACATGGCCGCAACATCTCATGTTGCAGGAATCTTACGACGAGTAAGTGATACGTTAGGGTTACGATTTCTACACTCAACATTGCCTTTGGTGTTGATGGGAATCCACAACCTTGTTGTTACTTCCGCTATTCGGATTGAGGTGATAGTATTTACGTTACTTTATACATGTGATTTACCTCTGTTATAAATCCTCGAGTATTGTGTGTGTCAACATACCGATCCAGGGATGACACTTAAGCATAGAGACTTGACCGTCTGAGGTCGAGTCACTATAATTAGTTTTCGATCTACTATTTTGCCATCTTTTATTTTCAGATCTGTAAACCAGAAAACCCAAAAATATTTTATCCTTTATTTATCTATCTGTATCAGATCTCACCTTTGCAAGTGACTGTGAAGGGATTGACATCCCCTTTCTCGTGTTGGGTGCAAGTGTTTGATTGTTTGTACACGTATTGGTGATTCGCGTGTTCTTCTCCTTCTAGATTGATACCTTGGTTCTTAACTGAGGGAAATACTTATCTCTACGGTGCTGCATCACCCTTTCCTCTTCAAGGAAAAAACCAACACAACCTTAAGAAGTAGCAAACATTCACTAGTACAACGAGGTGCTATACAAACGGTTTTTAACCCCTTTCCGCAACGGCATTTGGAACCGTCGCCTGGTGACTGTGGGTGATAGGGGGGTCCTTCCCACACGACCCAGAAACCGTTGGGGATATGCCCTCCTGGCCAACACGCTCGGCAAAATGAGGTCGTGTGCGACCGGCGAGTGCTCAAATATGGAAATACGTACAGTAGAGCTAAAAATACAATTATATAGGCAAATTCCCGTCGCAAGTACATCCCACACAATCAGTCCCCGCTAAACGTTTCCGTTCGTATGTACATCCCACAAAGTCGCTCCAAGGAAAACATTTCCGTTCACAAGTACATCGAACACAATTTTTCCCGTTAAATCATTTGCGTTATTGTATGTATCACACACGGTCCGTAGAAGAAACTGTGTGGAAAAGGTTGTCCATCACACACAGTTTTTATGTGGTAAACGTTTGCGCAAGGTGGCCTAACGCAAACAGTTTTCAAGAGAAAGTCGTGTTTGATTGTTCATTGATCCAACACGGTTTATTCCTAGAAACTGTGTGTGTTGCCTGAGGTCATCGTCCACGGTATTTTTTCAATAACCGTTTGCAATAGCAAAACCCAATTAGCAGGCCAATTGCCCTATTACTAAATAATCCATTTATTAATCTAATTGACATTCATATTAAGCATATAGTATATTTCATTTCCATATTAAGGAAGCAGGATTTCATAATTGAAATACATCAGAGTACAACATGATATAGCTTCAGCACTCAGCTACCCCATTACACAACTGCACCAGCACAAGTTTCACATGCAACATGTAGAACCTTTCGAAATTAGCATCATAGACAGTATATAGACAGATGCATCTCATCTGGAAAACTGCTGAAGTGGAAGGCGAATCTTGAGCCTTCATTCATGTTGAAGATCATTGCAACTTTAGGCCAGTGCCTGTGGATGATTGACCGTCCGTCTTTCGTCCTCTTCAGGAACACTTCAATATTGAACCGTGGGTGTTGTATGAAAACCTTCCTCGCCTCCTGACCATAGAGGTGGTTTGAGAGGTAATCATCAGTGAACTGCTTTGGAATGGCCAAAAAACAAGGATGTGCATAAATATCTTCTCTATATTGGAAATGGGGCAAAGGAATAAAAAATGCAAGGTATAATAGTTAGTACCATCCTATAGTGAACTAATGTCTTCTTCATTGTGCAGACAAAGATCTTGTTGTTTTTTGTCGCTAATTTCTTTATCCTAACAATCTTTCTGAGTTTCTTGACTTGACTGATATTCATGGACAACTCATTTCCCCATATGCAAAAAGGGTCGAGCAGTGGGTCAAAACCTCTAACAGTAGGACCTACATGTGCAAGACCAAATTGTTAAAAACCTAAATATTAGAATGGTTCCTGCAATTGCACAATAATGTGCTACTCCCTTCGTTCCTTTATATAAGGGGCGTTATTTTCAGCACGGTGACCAAGGCGCATAATTATAGACAGGATAGGATGAAATTACCCTTGGCAAATTTGTTCATTAGTGGCAAGTAAATCAGTTAGTCCAGGAAAGAAAGAGATACCTGCAATCGAAAGAGAGATACTTTCCTTATTTTGCTACAAAGAGAGATACAGACAATCAGGATGGAGATACTTTCCTTTTTCTGAAGGGCTAACAAGGTAATTATGATGAAGTAGAAGAAATGCACCTTACATACTGGAATTTTATCAAAAAAAATACACCTTATATAAAGGAATGGAGGGAGTATTAGACAACGGACCATGCACGTGCTAACCTCGATTGTAAACCTTAGTGCTTCTCATTGTTTGCCTGCAACACATATAAGGTAGTTAGTCATCAGGTTAAGTAAGGGTTCGCATGCTATCAGTAAAATATGTTGATGAAAAATAAGCACATTGTAGATTCATCAGATTAATTCAAGCCACATGGAAAACCCATTTATCCAAACCAAGCATGATTAAGAACTAGGAAATATAGCACTTGTATATGTTTCTCATGTATTAAGTGCAACCAAATTTGATTTATTCCTCACATGCACAACAATACAAAATCCTACCCACGACAATTGGACATCGCATTGTAGAATTGAACCAAGCAGTTAGCTAAACACCACAACAAATGAACCAAACATTAACTGAGCACCACATTGCACAATATAACATACTCCTAATAGAAGATCAGAGAGTTAACCAAACCAAGCATGCTTAACAACTTGGAAATATAGCAATAGTATTTTTTCTCATGTATTTACTACAGCCAAATTCAATTTATTCCTCACATGATATACAATAACAGAATGCACCCAGAACAATTGAACATCGCATTGAAGAATTAAACCAAATAGCCAACCGCGTCGCATCATCGGCATGCGAGGCGTCGAAGGTGGCCTCGAAGGCGAGGTGCTCCTCCAAGATCCGGGGTCGACACGAATGGCAGCCATCGCGACCTCATCCGCGCGTGCGGTCGTGATTTGCTTCTCCGCTGCCAAATGGTCCTTGGGATCCTGGCTATACTGTGTGCACCATGGCTTAGGGTGGCGCTTATTTGGTGGAGGGTTCGGTGATTTGGGTGGAAGGTGTCGCGCCGGCGGTCGGGGCATGTTGGATGTGGAAGGAGAAGGAGGATGGGGGTCGGTTGTGGATTACCTCACTGGATAGGCAAGGCCGAGCAGCATAGAGGAGGGTCACCGGCAAGGATGCGACGCTGCAAACAAGGAGTGAAGGTTTCAACTTGGAAAGGAAGGCGGAAACAAGGGAAATGTGGCTTTTGGTAAGGGGGAGGGGGAGGGGAGGTAGATATTTCCGCAGAAGCCGAAAATTTGGAATAGCTTCAGCCAAAAAACTGGTGCGCAAAGTATCATCAAACACGGTCCCTTATTCAGAACTATGTACGATATGTGAACATCACAAACGATTCAGAAAGCTTAACCCGTGTGTGTTGAATTTGAACGCCAAAAATTTTGGTTCGAATTTCCTAGTTAAAGTGGTCATCCACGTCATTGCATAATTTGGGCACACAAAGGAGACTATAGCACACCCACACTTCTTAATCGAGCAAGTTCAGCAATTAAACAGAGCTAGCTGACCTGAACATTACTCTAACAAATTAAAGATCGGCGCTCTTAATTAAACAAAACAAAGAGTACTACTATGGCTGGTGCTCGTCGATCTCCGCCGCCGCCTCCATGTCCATCTCGCGCCCGACGGTCTCCTGGGGAAGGGGCACCATGGCATCCATCGCACCGTACTCAGCAAGCATCTCGCCATCCACGTCCGCCATATCTTTGGAATAGGATGCCATGAGCTGGGTGTGGGCGGACGCGATCTGGGCTCTGGCGGGCTCCGTCGTGGCAAGGTATGCCGCGCAGGAGCGGACTGCTGCTCGAACTCTCTTGGCGATTGCCAACTCCTCGATCGTGGGTTGCCGACCGTTGTCAGCGAAGCTTCGTTCGATTTGTGCGGTGACCGCCATGAGCTGGCCGTGGATGGCCTCGACATGATAGTGGGTGGCCTCCATCAGGGCTAAGGCCGCCGCTGCGGAATGGACAGTTGTTTTGCCGCTCTCGCCAGTTGCTATCCCCGAGGCAGATGCTGCTACCGGCGCCTGAGAAGCAACAACGGCCGTTCGGGCTGCCTTGGACGCCCGGACGCAGACTATGGTTGCCCTCATGAAGCTTGTTAGCACACACCTGGCGGCTGCGGCCGCACTCTCGTTGGAGTGGGCCGCCGAAGTAACCCTCACGACATGGGTCCATGTCCCCATCTTTCACCGGCAACGAATGAATAGTGAAATGATATTTGGGGAGTGAGCTAGTGTGCTTGACACGCCGGCTGTGGACTGTAGCCGACGCACCTTCTCACATTTGGACGTTTTTATACATTAACTTGGTTTTGTAGGCATTTCAGGTGCATAATTCAAATTTGCACTGCATGCACATGCTCTAGTGCATATAAACGGGTTGAAAAATCGAATCTATGTCCATGTTTGCAAGCTTAGGTCCCATGCAAGAAATGGGAATGAATGTCACACACCCTGCCACTGTCACTCGGCCGCAAACATTAAGATACCTGGTTTCTAAATTCTAGTAAATCCAAAACTCGTTTGAAATTCATGAAACTTGGCATGCTATCATGGAGCAGCATCAACATGTCGTGGTAAAAAAATTTGTCCCATTTGGGGCAGGTTTGGGTATAAGCTTCTCACAACAAGCGTGATGGTTTCGGTAAAGAACGTGCCACCTGTGGGGACGAAACAATATCCATTGCCTCTTATTGCTTTCAAAAAATTTCGAGTGTCAACATAGAACAACAGGAGTATTGTGTTTAATGTTGAAATTTTTGGGGTTCGTTTGGACATTTTTATACAATAACTAGGTTTTCCAAGCATTTTATGTGCATAATTCAAATTTGAACTACATGCACATTCTCCAATGCATATAAACTGGTTGAAAAATCAAATATGTGTCCTTGGTTGCATGCTTAGGTCCCATGCAATAAATGGGAATTAATTTCAAACACCCTGCCACCGTCACTCGGCCGCAAACATTGAGATACCTGGTTTTTAAATTCGAGTAAATCCAAAACTCGTCTGAAATTCATGAAACCTAGCATGCTATCATGGAGCGGCATCAACATGGGTAAAAAATTGTCCCAATTGGGGCAGGTTTAGGTATAAGCTTCTCACAAACGAGTGCTTCTTACAATAAGCGTGATGGTTTCGGTAGGGAACGTGCTACCTTTGGGGACGAAACAATATCCGTTGCCTCTTATTTCTTTAAAAATTTCTAGTGTCAACATAGAACAACAGGAGTGTTGTGTTTAATTTTGGAAGTTTTCAGGGTTTGTTTGGACATTTTTATACATTAACTAGGTTTTCCAAGCATTTTATGTGCATAATTGAAATTTGAACTACATGCATATGCTCCAGTGCATATAAACGGGTTGAAAAATCGAATATGTGTCCTTGGTTGCAAGCTTAGGTCCCATGCAAGAAATGAGAATGAATGTCACACACCCTGCCACCGTCACTCGGCCGCAAACATTAAGAAACCTAGTTTTTAAATTCTAGTAAATCCAAAACTCGTTTGGAATTCATCAAACTTGGCATGCTATCATGGAGCAGCATCAACATGCCGTGGTAAAAATTTTGTCCCATTTGGGGCAGGTTTGAGTATAAGCTTCTCACAAACCAGAGCTTCTCACAACAAGCGTGATGGTTTCGGTAGAGAACGTGCCACCTTTGGGGACGAAATGATATCCGTTGCCTCTTATTGCTTTCAAAAAATTCAAGTGCCAACATAGAACAACAGGAGTGTTGTGTTTAATTTTGGAATTTTTCGGGCTTCGTTTGGACATTTTTATACATTAACTGGGTTTTCCAGGCATTATATGTGCACAATTCCAATTTGAACTACATGCACATTCTCCAACGCATATAAACTGGTTGAAAAATCAAACATGTGTCCTTGGTTGCATGATTAGGTCCCATGCAATAAATGGGAATTAATTTCAAACACCCTACCACCGTCACTCGGCCGCAAACATTGAGATACCTGGTTTTTAAATTCGAGTAAATCCAAAACTCGTCTGAAATTCATGAAACCTGGCATGTTATCAAGGAGCGGCATCAACATGCCGTGGTAAAAAAATTGTCCCATTTGGGGCACGTTTGGGTATAAGCTTCTCATAAACAAGAGCTTCTCACAACAAGCGTGATGGTTTCGGTAGGGAACCTGCCACCTTTGGGGATGAAATGATATCCGTTGCCTCTTATTTCTTTTAAAAAATTCTAGCGTCAACATAGAACAACAGGAGTGTTGTGTTTAATTTTGGAATTTTTCGGGGTTCGTTTGGACATTTTTATACATTAACTGAAATTTCCAGGCATTTTATGTGCATAATTGAAATTTGAACTACATGCACATTCTCCAATGCATATAAACTGGTTGAAAAATAAAAAATGTTTCCTTGGTTGCATGCTTAATTAGGTCCCATGCAAGAAATGGGAATGAATTTCAAACACCCTACCACTGTCACTCGGCCGCAAACATTGAGATACCTAGTTTTTAAATTCTAGTAAATCCAAAACTGTCTGAAATTCATGAAACTTGGCATGCTATGATGGAGCGGAATTAACATGTCATGGTAAAAATTTGTGGCCATAGAGCCTTGCAACCATTTCAACAGGTTTGTCAACAGCACCGACTACAAGCTCGCCATGGTGGAAACCACCGACGATGTAAACGCGCTCAGTGTTACGGGCTTGGCCTGCAAGAACCTTATCAAAATCCGTGACCACTACAGGGTCTAGGGAAGCACGAAGAAGGACTCCCTCGTCGAACTCGACTCGGCCATCATCGACTCCTACTATGAAAAGATGAAGCAGGAAGCCCAGAGAACAATCTCCCCTATCCTGGCATAAGGCCTGGATGCGGCAACTGGATGAACCTCACCTTAGGTTCACGGCCAAGAGCGTGTTCACATGCTACAAGATGCACAGGCGAATTGTTGACATGAGGAAGTGCCTCATTACCCAAATCGACGAGCCCGGATCGAGCCACAAGTAGAGCAAGCGTCACAAGAAGTAGATGAGGATCCGATGATCGTTTATGATAGTTAATCATGAATGTAATATATAGTTTACTTTATTGGTGTGTGGAAATTTCATGTGTGTAGTAGCCACCTATGTAACTATGCATGTAATAGTTTACTTTGGTGTGTTTAAATGTCATGGTTGTAGTAGCCACCTATGTAAGTGGATGTTTAATTTCGTTATGCAACCATGTCCTTATAAGTGTGTGTGTGTCTATATATCTCTACTATTAAAGGGGGATCTGCCGTCGTGATGGTTCGACCTCCCCTCCTAACGATCGACCTCTCCCTCCACCCTTCGTACGCACGATTAAAATCAGGAAAACAACCACCGCTCCTCACATCCTCGCTTGAAAAAACAACCCAAAGTAAAACATTGACCCACGACCCAAAACCCACGAACACATGTCCCAGCCTTCGTCTCCCATTACCCCCCATCGCTGCCAAACCAATCTCTCTTCTATCTCTTGAGAAATTCGCCGCCGTTGCTCCCTTCATCATCCTCTCGTGGTCGATGTGGCTGCAGTCCTGGCCATGGAAGACGCCGCATCGTCGTGGCTGTGGTCCTGGCCGTGGAAGACGCCGCGTCGTCGTGGCTGCGGTCCTGACCGTTGACGATGCCACATCGTCCTGGCTGTGGACATCGCCATCGGTCCCGCACCCCCCACTGCATGAGGACCATATATTCTCTGTCTCCGTCCCTGTCGCGACGTCGTCATGTTTGTCACCATCGCACAACCTCTATACGCTGCCCACCCAACTCTTTAGATCCATGGGTTAAGTGTGAGTGCCTCCAATCTAGCACCGCCCTCCTCCAGCGCCCTAAAGCTCAAATTCTCCGGCGACGCATCCACAACCCTCCACACGGATCTATCATCCAGCGGGTACTGTAGGTCGCGGTTCCCCTTCTTTTTTCTTCTGCGGTTCATTGTACACAAAATGTGATTTTGTACCGCCTCATTTTTCTGCTTGTCATGGGATTGTACTGACGGCTTTATTTTTCTCCTCGTTATGGGAATGTGCTTGAAGGATCTTGATTATGCCTCCCTTTTTTAAGTTCTGCAGTACTTATTGCAAGGAAGATGAATTCCTTAAGAAACTAGAAGACATTCAGTTATTGTTTATGCATGCTAATTGTTGTTGAATTTCAGATCAGGATTGGCCGTTGCTGTTGTTGACGGAGGGCGAGCCTTGGGGAGCTGGTAAAATTCCTCTCTTTTTTCCCTTTTCCTGTCTTATATTCTTTCCCATGAAGGTCACATAATACCTCCAATTTGTACTTCTTGCTTCGTAATTCATTTTTCTGAAATGAATGAAATAAGATGATTATACAGCCTTGGGGTGCTGGTAAAATTCCTCACTCTTTTTTCTCTCTTCATGTCTTATATTCTTTCCCATGAAGGTCACATAATACCTCCAATTTGTATTGTTGCTTCATAATTCATTTTTCTGAAATGAATTAAATAAGATGATTATACATCAGGTTATTTTGGACCATTTAATTATTTCATGATGATCTCTTGCAGATCTCTGAAATGGAAAAAGTAATGTTTCGTCATCTCCTAACGCAAGGGAACCAACTCAAAAAATTTAACAACCTTGCTCCTGCAGACAGGCTCACCAGGTCTCCTTGTAAAAGTGCAACTCACTTAGATCCAAAGTTTCTTGCCATCGTCGATGTATCCATATCCAATTCTACCATATGTTATGAAGTTTTTATTGATATGAGATTCTAATGTACTCACTGAATGTATAGGTGAGAAAAGAGCACACGATTGGGGCGAGCGGAAAAGGGAGGAGGCATATTTGTCCACAACATGAACTAGGGACTGGATGCATGGAGGGTCGAGTTGAAGCATGTGTCCTATTTAGCCCAGCTTTGGAACATGGGGGAGGAAGGTGTTGTTTTCTTGGTAGGTAAATTAGTGTTACACTGACCATGGTAGTGTTTCCTGGGTAAATCCTCAATGTCGTTAATTAGGGTCAGGAGGAACCGGGGGGGGGGGGAAGAGAACATCAGTAGCCCCTGGAACACGGGCTCATGCTGGCTACAACAGCGAACGTCAGTGGCACGGCTAGCGCGAGTGGCAGCAGCATCTCCCAGTACCTGACCAAGACGCTGCCCGGCTGGCATGCTGATGGCTTCCTCTTGGACGATGCCACAACCTCTGCTGCAGTCATAGTCTCCATATACCAGGGTCAGTTTACGTGCTATTTTTTATTGTACATATATGTTTCAATCTACTGCAAGCAAGATGCACAAATAAGGACTAACAAAGGTAGCCAAGGATGAGAAAGATCTTATTCATGCTTTATCTTGTTTTTCATATGGGACTTAGTGTGGAGAAAGGCACATGGTGATTGGTGGAAAGGGAGCTATGTGGGAGAAAGGCAACACCGTTTTTTCACTTTTAAAAATAGAAGGAAAGACTTGTTGCTCAGTGACATTGTCAGAAAACTTCATGGTATGTTGTTGTATGTAGATAATTTAGCATCCAGTATGAGGTTTATCCGTGGTTCCATTTTTGTTTAGTGAGCGAGCATAGACTGAGCAAACTATGTTCAGTTTATATGTATCACCAACATATTCCAGTAAGACTTCGCCCATATTTATTTTTTGCCTTTCAAAGCAAACGTGAGCACAATGCTGAATTCACTTATTCTGAGAATTTTGTGATGCTTGGTGAGAATGAAAGAGGGCAAACACAGGAAGCGTTTATTTGAAGGTCTGGTTAGTCCAAAATCCTCATGAAAACAGACATATGAGTGTTGTCAATAAATCCATAAAAGAACAAATCACAAACATCAAAAGTGTTAGCTTATAATCTCACAATGGAAGCTACATCGAGTGAAGTTAAACCAGGACATCAAAGCTAGAGTGCAGTGGCAGACCAGTGAAGTAAGATCAATGTTTGTTTGGTTATTGTTGGGATAAGAAATATGTCAAGAAAAAATAGAACCAGTGAAGGGTCAAGCGGGACAAACAAAACAATAAAACAATGTCGTGCCGCTCCGTGGCAACGCACGGGTAATCAACTAGTGTATATATATATATGTTGTTGTTCTGTATGCAATCCCATCGCACAACACACACGTCTTATTAGCAGCAACCATCTGTGTTATTATCGGTCTTCGCACACATTTGTGATTACAGACCTGTTTGCCGCTATCACACACATCTTGTTATATTGAACCATTTTTGTTCTCTTGTCTCAACACAAACAGTTCATCCGAGTGAACCACATATCGTATATCGCACACACCTTTGATCTGGTTGGCCGTTTCTTCCGTGTTGCCTAATCACAAACAGTTCATCCGAGTGAACCGTATGTTGTATATCGCACACACCTTCATCTGGCTGCCCGTTTCTTTTGTTCCTACTCATCGCAAACAGTTAATTGAACTGAACCGTATCGCCTGCATCGCACACGCAACTAAAATCTAAACCGTGTTTGATGCATCCTCCATCACAAATGTTTTGCACCTTTTTTGACAGGTTTTCTACCCCACCGTTTGCGATTATGGCATCGCATATAGTTTCGTCGAAGGATCTCTGATCGTAGTGTCACGTTAGCAGCATCCTGCAGTAGTGATTTATAAAGCTCGACTTGTTGCAAAGGGTTTCTGACAAAGTTCAAGGGGTTGACTACGATGAGACTTTCTCGCACGTAGTGATGCTTAAGTTTGTTATAATTATGTTAGCAATTGCCGCGTTTTATGATTATGAAATCTGGCAGGTGGACGTCAAAACATCATTCCTTAACGAGTTTCCTTACGGAAGAGTTATATATGATGCAACCAAAAGGTTTTGTCGATCCTAAGGATGCTAGCAAAGTTTGCAAGCTCCAACGATCCATCTATGGACCGGTGCAAGCATCTCGGAGTTGTAATATGTGCTTTGATGAGGTGATCAAAGCTTTTGGTTTCATACAAACTTATGGAGAGGCTGGAATTTACAAGAAAGTGAGTGGGAGCTCTATAGAATTTATGATAGTATATGTGCATGACATATTGTTGATTGGAAATGATGTTGAATTTCTAGAAAGCATAAAGGGTTATTTGAAAGGATTTTTTCAAAGGAGGACCTGGGTAAAGTTGCCTACATATTGGGCATCAAGATCTGTAGAGATAGATCAAGACACTTGATAAGACTTTCACAAAGCACATACCTTGACAAGATTTTGAAGGAGTTCAAAATAGATCAGTCAAAGAAGGAGTTCTTTCCTATATTGTAAAGTATGAGGCTGAGTAAGACTCAAAGCTTGACCATGGCAGAAGAAAGAGAAAGGATGAAGGTCGTCCGCTATGCCTCAGCCATAGGCTCTATAATGTATGCCATGCTATGTACCATACCTGATGTGTGCCTTGCCTGGCTAGGGGGTACAAGAGTGATCTAGGAGTGGATCACTTGACAACGGTCAAAATTATCCTTAGGTACCTAAAGAGGACTAAGGAAATGTTTGTCGATTATGGAGGTGATAAAGAGTTCATTGTAAAGGGTAACGTCGATGCAAGCTTCGACACCGATCCGGATGACTCTGAGTCGCAAACCGAATACATATGGTCAAGTAGTCATTTGGAATAGCTCCAAGTGGAGTGTGGTAGCAGGATCTACAGTATGACATGGAGATTTGCAAAGTACACACAGATCTGAATGTTGCAGACCCATTGACTAAAACCTCTCTCACAAGAAAAACATGATCAAACCCAGAGCTCATTGGGTTTAATCACATAGCAATGTGAAATAGATTATTGACTCTAGTGCAAGTGGGAGACTATTGGAAATATTCCCTAGAGGCAATAATAAATTGGTTATTATCATATATCCCTGTTCATGATAAATGCTTATTATTCATGCTAGAATTGTATTGACCGGAAACTTAGATACATGTGTGAATACATAAACAACACCGTGTCCCTAGTGGGCCTCTACCAGACTAGCTCGTTGATCAAAGATTGTTAAGGTTTCCTACCCATGGTCGGGAGTTGTCATTTGATAATGGGATCTCATCATTAGGAGAACGATATGATTTACAAGAGCCAACCATAAGCTTAGCATATGATCATATCACTTAAGTTTATTGCTACAGCTTTCTTCATGTCAAATATCTATTCCTAAGACCATGAGATTATGCAACTCCCGGATACCGGAGGTATACCTTGTGTGCTATCAAACGTTTTTTTTGACAGAAAGACTGTAAGGAGACCCCCTATAGTATAATTGGTGCAACAAACCCAAATTGCAAGTACCATGCCTTGAACCTGGGTGGGTGGGAAGGCATCAACCCCTTTCCACCACTAGGCTATGCCTTAGTCTGCTGTGCTATCAAATGTCACTTCGCAACTACGTGATCATAAAGATGCTCAACAGGTATCTTCGAAGGTGTCTGTTGGGTTGGTATGGATCGAGACTGGGACTTGTCACTCCATATGACGGAGAGATATCTCTAGGCCCTCTCGGTTATAAAGAAACTTTCCGGTAACGAGATTGAATTAGGTATGGAGATACCAACAATCGAATCTCGGGCAAGTAACATATCACTGAACAAAGGGAATTGCATACGGGATTAACTCAATCCTCGACATAGTGGTTCAATTGATAAAAGATCTTCATGGAATATGTAGGAACCAATATGGGCATCTAGGTTCCGCTATTGGTTATTGATCAGAGAGGTGTCTCGGTCATGTCTACATGATTCTCGAATCCATGGGGTCCGCACGCTTAACATTCAAGGACGCTAGAGTAGAATTTGATATTTGTACTGGTGACTGAAAGTTGTTCGGAGTCCCAGATGATATCCCAGACATCGCGAGGAACTCCGGAATAGTCTGGAGGTATAGATTTGCATATGGAAAGTCATTTTTGGGATTCTGGAAATAGCAGTTTTTTCGGTATTGTATCGGGAAGCTTCTAGAGGATTTCGGAGGGGTCCAGAAGTCCACAAGTGGGTCCACCACGTCCCGAGGACTAGCACGGGATAATGGGAGGCACCCTGGCCTCTTTGGGTTGGGCACTCCAACCCCAAAGACCCATGCAGCAAGGGGGGAAAGATTCCCAGCTCCGTACGACGGAAGGGGGAACGTAGCATGCAATTTCAAAAAAAATCCTACGCTCATGCAAGATCTATCTAGGAGACGCATAGCAACGAGACGGGGAGAGTGTGTCCACGTACCCTCATAGATCGAAAGCAGAAGCATATGACAACGCGGTTGATGTAGTCAAACTTCTTCTCATTCCGACCGATCAAGCACTGAACGTACGCCACCTCTGAGTTCTGCACATGTTCAGCTCGATGACATCCCTCGAGTTCTTGATCCAGCAAAGTATCGAGGGTGAGTTCCGTCAGCACGATGGCGTGGTGACGGCGATGGTGAAGTGATCCGCGCAGGAATTCGCCTAAGCACTACGTGAATATGACCGGAGGCATAAACTGTGGAGGGGGGCGCCGCACACGGCTAGGAATCAATGTTGTGTGTTCTAGAGGTGCCCCCACATATATATATAGGTGGGAGAGGGAGGAGAGCAGCAATCGGTGCCCCAACTACGAGGGATCCTACTTGGGTGCCTCCTCCAAGTCAGCCTCCCCCCTTTCGTATGCATCAGAGGGGGAAGGAAAGAGAGGGGGGAGGGGAAGGAAAGGGGAGGCCGAATCCTCCCCTTTCCTTCTCCCTTCCCTCCTTTCCTATTACTCCTATCTCGGCCTATAGGGGGGTGCACCAGCCCCTTAGGTGCTGGTCTATCCCTCTCTTGGCCCATTAGGCCCATACAGTTTGTCGGGGGGGGGGGGGTGCCCGGAACCCCTTCCGGTGCCCCGATATGTACCCGGTACCCCCATAACACTTCTGGTGTCCGAATATCACCGTCCTATATATGAATCTTTACCTCTCAACCATTTCAAGACTCCTGTCATGTTCATGATCTCATCCGGGACTCCAAACAACATTCGGTCACCAAATCACATAACTCAAATAATACAAAATTGTCATCGTACATTAAGCGTGCGGAGCCTACGGGTTCGAGAACTATGTAGACATGACCGAGACACCTCTCCGGTCAATAACCAACAGCGAAACCTGGATGCTCATATTGGTTCCCACATATTCGACGAAGATCTTTATCAGTCGTACCGTAATGACAACATACGTTATTCCCATTGTCATCGGTAGGTTACTTTCCCGAGATTTGATCGTCGGTATCTTCATACCTAGTTCAATCTTCTTACCGGCAAGTCTCTTTACTCATTCTGTAATACATAATCCCGCAACTAACTCATTAGTCACATTGCTTGCAAGGCTTGTTACGATGTGCATTACTGAGAGGCCAAGAGATACCTCTCCGATACTCAGAGTGACAAATCCTAATCTCGATCTATGCCAACCCAACAAACACCTTCGAAGATACCTGTAGAGAATCTTTATAATCACCCAGTTACATTGTGACGTTTGATAGCACACAAAGTATTCCTCCGGTATCCGGGAGTCGCATAATCTCATAGTCGAAGGGATATGTATTTGACATGAAGAAAGCAATAGCAATAAAACGGAACGATCAACATGCTAAGCTAAAGGATGGGTCTTGTCCATCACATCATTCTCCTAATGATGTGATCCCGTTCATCAAATGACAACACATGTCTATGGTTAGGAACTTAACCATCTTTGATTAACGAGCTAGTCTAGTAGAGGCTTACTGGGGACATGGTGTTTTGTCTATGTATTCACACATGTATCAAGTTTCCGGTTAATACAATCCGAGCATGAATAATAAACATTTATCATGATTTAAGGAAATATAAATAACTTCATTATTGCCTCTAGGGCATATTTCCTTCAGTCTCCCACTTACACTAGAGTCAATAATCTAGATTACATTGTAATGATTCTAACACCCATGGAGTCTTGGTGCTGATCATGTTTTGCTCATGGAAGAGGCTTAGTCAACGGGTCTGCCACATTCAGATCCGTATGTATTTTGCAAATCTCTTTGTCTCCCTCCTTGACTTGATCACGGATGGAGTTGAAGCGTCTCTTGATGTGTTTGGTTCTTTTGTGAAATCTGGATTCCTTCGCCAAGGCAATTGCTACAGTATTGTCACAAAAGATTTTCATTGGACCTGATGCACTAGGTATTACACCTATATCGGATATGAACTCCTTCATCTAGACTCCTTCATTAGCTGCTTCCAAAGCAGCTATGTACTCTGCTTCACACGTAGATCCCGCCATGATCCTTTGCTTGGAACTGCACCAACTGACAGCTCCACCAGTCAATATAAATGTGTATCCGGTTTGTGACTTAGAGTCATCCGGATAAGTGTCAAAGCTAGTATCGATGTAACCATTTACGACGAGCTCTTTTTCACCTCCGTAAATGAGAAACATATCCTTAGTCCTTTTCAGGTACTTCAGGATGTTCTTGACCGCTGTCCAGTGATCCACTCCTGGATTACTTTGGTACCTCCCTTCTAGACTTATAGCAGGGCACACATCAGGTCTGGTACACATCATAGCATACATGATAGAACCTATGGTTGAGGCATAGGGAATGACTTTCATTTTCTCTCTATTTTTTGCAGTGGTCAGGCTTTGAGTCTGACTCAACTTCACACCTTGTAACACAGGCAAGAACCCTTTATTTGACTGATCCATTTTGAACTTCTTCAAAACTTTATCAAGGTATGTGCTTTCTAAAAGCCCAATTAAGTGTCTTGATCTAGATCTATATATCTTCATGCCTAATATATAAGTAGCTTCACCGAGGTCTTTCATTGAAAAACTCCTATTCAAGTATCCTTTTATGTTATCTAGAAATTCTATATCATTTCCAATCAACAGTATGTCATCCACATATAATATTAGAAATGCTACAAAGCTCCCACTCACTTTCTTGTAAATACATGCTTCTCCGAAAGTCTGTATAAAACCATATGCTTTGATCACACTATCAAAGCGTATATTCCAACTCCGAGATGCTTGCACCAGTCCATAAATGGATTGCTAGAGCTTGCACACTTTGTTACCGCCTTTAGGATCGACAAAACCTTCTAGTTGCATCATATACAACTCTTCTTTGATAAATCCATTAAGGAATACAGTTTTGATGCCCATTTGTCAGATTTCATAATCATAAAATGCGGCACTTGCTAACATGATTTGGACAGAATTAAGCATGGCTACGGGTGAAAAATTCTCATCATAGTCAACTCCTTGAACTTGTCAAAAACCTTTCGCAACAAGTAGAGCTTTGTATATAGTAACATTACCATCAGTGTCATTCTTCTTCTTGAAGATCCATTTATTCTCTATGGCTTGCCGGTCATCAGGCAAGTCAACCAAAGTCCACACTTTGTTCTCATATATGGATCCTATCTTTAGATTTCATGGCCTCAAGCCATTTATCGTAATCTGGGCTCATCATCGCTACCTCATAGTTCGTAGGTTCATCATGGTCTAGTAACATGACTTCCAGAATAGGATTACTGTCGGTGTCAAAACCGGCGGATCTCGGGTAGGGGGTCCCGAACTGTGCGTCTAAGGCGGATGGTAACAGGAGGCAGGGGACACGATGTTTACCCAGGTTCGGGCCCTCTTGATGGAGGTAATACCCTACGTCCTGCTTGATTGTTCTTGATGATATGAGTATTACAAGAGTTGATCTACCACGAGATCAAAGAGGCTAAACCCTAGAAGCTAGCCTATGGTATGATTTTCCGTTGTCCTACGGACTAAACGCTACGGTTTATATAGACACCGGAGGGGGCTAGGGTTACACAAGGTCGGTTACAAAGGAGGAGATATACATATCCGTACTGCCTAGCTTGCCTTCCACGCCAAGTAGAGTCCCATCCAGACACGGGACGAAGTCTTCAATCTTGTATCTTCATAGTCCAACTGTCCGTCCAAAGGACATAGTCCGGCTGTCCAGAGACCCCCTAATCCAGGACTCCCTCAGTAGCCCCTGAACCGGGCTTCAATGACGATGAGTCCGGCACACAGTGTTGTCTTCGGCATTGCAAGGCGGGTTCCTCCTCCGAATACATAATAGAAGAGTTTGAATATAAGGATAGTGTCCGACCCTACAAAATAAGTTCCACGTACCACTGTAGAGAGAATAATATTTCCACAAATCTAATCTGTTGACACATTTTGACAGCATGACATCACGCCATGGCCTAGTTTTTATTCGAACCGCTTTTCTTTACCAGCTCCACACATATCGCGAGGCGGTTTTCTTGACACATCTTGTCAAAGCAGAGATCGTGTTCCCCTTATTATGGGATTCTCATCAATACTGGCGTGGGTAACCCAACCGCACCATCAATTACCATGCCTGGGGAATAAGCGGTTTTGCCAGGCAAGTGGGGGGACACATCGCCTCTTCCGCCCTTATAAAGGGACAAAGATTTACGTTTTTCACCCACACCTTCTTCCTCCTCGCTTACACATTCCGCACACTCGAACTCTAGCGCCCAAGCTCGCGTTCTTCTTCTCAAACCACTCCAAGCATGTCCGGAGCAGGAGGCAAGTGGATGGTCTCTTCCGTCAAGGAGGAGAACATCAAAAAGTTACAGGAAGCCGGATACTTGGCCGCGGATATCGCGCACCGGCTGCCAAATGCGGGGCAGATCGTCCCCATGCCCGAACCCCATGAGAGGGTAGTTTTTCTTACCCATTTCGTCCGCGGACTGGGATTTCCTCTCCATCCGTTTGTCCGCGGGCTCATGTTCTACTATGGGTTGGATTTTCATGATCTGGCCCCCAGTTTCATCCTCAACATCTCGGCGTTTATCGTCGTGTGCGAGGCCTTCCTCCGCATCAGGCCCCACTTCGGCCTATGGCTGAAAACCTTCAATGTTAAACCGAAGGTGGTGGGTGGCCAGCAAGCAGAGTGCAGAGGCGCCATGGTGGGCAAGATGCCTAATGTCACCTGGCTCGAGGGCACCTATGTGGATACCATAAAGGGGTGGCAATCGGGGTGGTTCTACATCACCGAGCCGCGCGACTCCAACTGGGTGGCGGCCCCCAAATTTCGATCCAGAATCCCCATGTCGGTGTCAAAACCGGCGGATCTCGGGTAGCGGGTCCCGAACTGTGCATCTAGGCCGGATGGTAACAGGAGACAAGGGACACGAAGTTTTACCCAGGTTCGGGCCCTCTCGATGGAGGTAAAACCCTACGTCCTGCTTGATTAATATTGATGATATGGGTAGTACAAGAGTAGATCTACCACAAGATCGAGGAGGCTAAACCCTAGAAGCTAGCCTATGGTATGATTGTTGATGTGTATGTTGTCCTACGGACTAAAACCCACCGGTTTATATAGACACCGGATAGGGTTAGGGTTACATAGAGTCAGTTACAATGGTAGGAGATCTACATATCCGCATCGCCAAGCTTGCCTTCCACGCCAAGGAAAGTCCCTTCCTGACATGGGACGAAGTCTTCAATCTTGTATCTTCATAGTCCAGGAGTCCGGCTGAAGGTATAGTCCGGCCATCCGGACACCCCCTAATACCAGACTCTGGAACCTTTGAAGCCCTGGGGGGTTTCATCCCCTTTACTCCAGGAGTCCGGGAGGTCGCCTCGCGGCGCCTCCAGGACCACCTCCTCCCAGATTGGAACCTGTTGGGACAACACTTCGGTGTCGTCCGTAGGACGGGGGGAGGAAGCCGTCGGAAGCGAGTTCACCTCCAACGAGTCCAGTGAGCCGCTCGACGACGCGTCGAGCCGGTCTTTGGGTGGGCTGCATAAGCACATTCGACATAAGGGAAAGCTGTGCAATAAACGAATACTATGAATTACTCTGGTATCCGAATACTTACGATTTCGCCAGGGGCTTGGCCCTGGGCGGCCACTCCTCTTCGTCGTCGGCGGCGTCGATGGAGCAGACCGGAGGAAGGGTTCTCCCCTTCTTGGACCCTTTGGCCTCCCCAGTTGGGGCGACCTTCCTTTTCTTCCCTTCCCCTGCTGGAGGGGGAGAGGACTCCTCTTCCTCCTCCTCTTCTTCGTGGGAGGAGTGCGTCTTGGATTCGTCGGATGGTGAATCCGACACCTCCGGGCGTCGGGCACTCTTTCGAGTCCCCGTGGCTTTCTTCTTGGCCCTCTTCTCTGGCACCACATGGGGTGCCGGAACCAGCAGCTTCGCCAAGTGGGCATCGGCTGCGTCTTCGGGCAAAGGTGCCGGACAGTCGATCCGTCCGGACTTCACCTGCGAATCCTGTCAAAGGTAGGGGAGCTTAAATCTCGCACAGAGTTAAACTATGAAAAACTAGTGCCCTATAAAAGGTACAAAAAACTTACCGCGCTAGCATGACGCTGCATGCTAAATCCGCGATCCTCGGTAGCGGATGCGGGAGCCTCGGCGCCCTTGAAAAGCACCTTCCAGGCATCTTCGTACGTCGTGTCGAAGAGCCTGCTCAGAGTTTGGTGCTGTGCCGGATTGAACTCCCATAGATTGAAGGCCCGTTGTTGACACGGGAGGCTCAGGCAGATGAGCATAACCTGGACTACGTTGACGAGCCTGAGCTGCTTGTCCACCAGGGATTGGATGCATGTTTGTAGTCCGGTCACCTCCTTTTTGCTGCCCCACGCCAGGCCCGTCTCTTTCCAGGACGTGAGCTGCGTTGGGGGTCCGGACCGGAACTCGGGGGCTGCGACCCACTTAGGGTCGCGCGGCTAGGTGATGTAAAACCACCCTGATTGCCACCCCTTCAAGGTCTCCACAAAGGAGCCCTCGAGCCATAAGATGTTGGGCATCTTGCCCACCATGGCGCCTCCACACTCCGCCTAGTTGTCGTGCACCACCTTCGGCTTGACATTGAAAGTCTTGAGCCATAGGCCGAAATGGGGGCGGATGCGGAGGAAGGCCTTGCACACGACGATAAACGCTGAGATATTGAGGACAAAATTCGGGGCCAGATCATGGAAATCCAGGCCGTAGTAGAACATGAGCCCCCGGACAAATGGGTGGAGAGGGAAACCTAGTCCGCGGAGGAAATGGGGGATGAACACCACCCTCTCATGGGGCCTAGGGATGGGGATGAGCTGCCCCTTTTCGGGAAGCCGGTGCGCAATGTCGTTAGACAAGTATCCGGCCTTCCTTAATCTTTTGATGTGCCCCTCCGTGACGGAGGAGACCATCCACTTGCCTCCCGCTCCGGACATGGCTGGAGAAGGATGAGGTGGGGAGTGCGGACTTGGGCGCTGGAGCTCGAGTGCGCGAGAATGGATAAGCAAGGGAGGAAGAAGGCGTAGGAGAAAAGGTGGATCCTTATCCCCTTATATAGGTGGACGCAACTACGTGTCCCCACCAGCCTGGTAAAACTCGCTTATCTCCCAAGCGCCGTAATCAATGCCGCGGTTGGGTTACCCATGCCCGTATTGATGAGAATCTCGGGATAAGGGGACACGATCTCTTCTTTAACAAGACGTGCCAAGGAAACCGCCTCGCATGACGTGCTGAGGTGGGATAATGAAACGACTCGGATAAAGGCTTGGCCGTGGTGTGTCACACTACGGAATACGTCAGCAGAATAGATTTGTGTAAATATTATTTTCTCTATGGCAATATGTGGAAACTTATTTTGCAGAGCTGAACACTATCTTTGTGTTCAAAATCTTCTATGAAGTACTTGGAGGAGGAACCCGCCTTGCAATGCCGAAGACAATCTGCGCGTCGGACTCGTCGTCATTGAAGGCTGGTTCAGGGGCTACTGAGGGAGTCCTGAATTAGGGGGTGTTCGGATAGCCAAACTATACCTTCAGCCGGACTCCTGGACTATGAAGATACAAGATTGAAGACTTCGTCCCGTGTCCGGAAGGGACTTTCCTTGGCGTGGAAGGCAAGCTTGGCGATACGGATATGTAGATCTCCTACCATTGTAACCGACTCTATGTAACCCTAACCCTATCCGGTGTCTATATAAACCGGAGGGTTTTAGTCCGTAGGACAACATACACATCAACAATCATACCATAGGCTAGCTTCTAGGGTTTAGCCTCCTCGATCTCGTGGTAGATCTACTCTTGTACTACCCATATCATCAATATTAATCAAGCAGGACGTAGGGTTTTACCTCCATCGAGAGGGCCCGAACCTGGGTAAAACTTCGTCTCCCTTGTCTCCTGTTACCATCCGGCCTAGACGCACAGTTCGGGACCCCCTACCCGAGATCCGCCGGTTTTGACACCAACAACCTTGCTGCAGATATTAAGTTTCTAGGTGTGGTTGAATTGACAACTCACCTGCTAATACTTGAGAATATTCTTTGGCTCCCCTTGTGTCGAATCAATAAATTTAGGTTGAATACTCTACCCTCGAAAACTGTTGCGATCCCCTATACTTGTGGGTTATCAAGACTATTTTCTGGCGCCGTTGCCGGGGAGCATAGCTCTATTCTTTCAGTCACTTGGGATTTATATCTTTTTATCACTATGAAGAACTTGAAATATCCAAGAACCAAGATTTATCCCTCAACTACGAGGGAAGGTAAGGAACTATCATCTAGCTCTACACTTGATTCACCTTCTGTTTTGAGTAAGCTTGCGACACCTAAACCTGCTTCTGCTATTAAGTCTGATATGTCGCATGTTATTGATGATGCCACTTCTGCTATGCATGATACTTATGATGAAACTACTTCTATGCTTGATACTACTATGCCACTTGGTGAATTTCTTGATGAACAACTTGCTAGGGCTAGAGAGAATGAAATCATTGAAACTGATAATATTGATGAAAGTGATGATGAAGATTCTCCCCCTAGATATGAATTTCCTGTTGTGCCTGAGGGTTATGTTATGGATGAAGAAACTGCTAGAGACTTTCTTGCCTGCAATGATAGAAGTGATCTTATGAAACTATTAGCTAAGCTGAAAGAAAAATCTCTGAATGCTAGAATGAAATATGATCCTGCTTATGCTACTTCACCTATCTTTATTACTGATAAGGATTATGATTTCTGTGTCGATCCTAAGTTAATTACTTTAGTTGAATCCGATCCTTTTTATGGCTATGAATCTGAAACTGTTATGGCACATCTTACTAAATTAAATGATATAGCTACCCTGTTCACTAATGATGAGAAAACTCGCTACTATTATATCCTTAAATTATTTCTGTTCTCATTAAAGGGTGATGCTAAGATATGGTTTAATTCTCTTGATCTTGGTTGTGTGCGTAGTCCCCAGGATATGATTTACTACTTATGTGCTAAATATTTCCCTGCTCATAAGAAACAAGCTGCTTTAAGGGAAATATATAATTTTGTGAAAATTGAAGAAGAGAGTCTCCCACAAGCTTGGGGGAGGCTTCTCCAATTACTTAATGCTTTGCCTGATCATCCTCGCAAGAAAAATGAAATACTTGATATCTTTTATAATGGACTAACCGATGCTTCCAGAGATTTCCTAGATACTTGTGTTGGTTGTGTTTTCAGGGAAACAACTATTGATCAAGATGAATTGCTATTGAATAATATGTTGACTACTGAAAATTGGACACTTCCTGAATCAACTCCTAAGCCAACTCCGCAGAAAAGGGGTATTCTATTTCTCAATCCTGAAGATATGCAAGAGGCACAGAAATCTATGAAAGAAAAAGGTATAAAAGCTGAAGATGTTAAGAATTTACCTCCTATTGAAGAAATACATGGTCTTAATTCATCACCTATTGAAGAAACACATGGTCTTGATAACCCGACACAGGTAGTAAAGGTAAATTCTCTCTATAGATTTGATGAAGGTGATATTCCTCGTAATAAGTCTGCTAGCCAATGCTTAGATGAGTTTGATAATTTTATTGTTAAACAAGAAAATTTTAATGTTTATGTTGGTAGACAATTGCAACATAATGCTTATATGATTGAACACTTGAGTGATTATATGGCTAGTGTTAGAGGTGAACTTAAACTTATTAGTAAACATGCTTCTATGGTTACCACTCAAGTAGAACAAGTACTTAAAGCTCAGAATTATTTGCTCAATGAATTGAATAGTAAGAATAATGGCTTTGTTGTTAGAGTTGCAACTAGAGGAGGTAAAGTGACTTAGGAACCTTTGTATCCTGAGGGCCACCATAAGAGAATTGAGCAGGATTCTTAGAGAAATAATATTGATGCACCTAGTCCTTCTAAGAGGAAGAAAAAGAAAAATGATAGGACTTTGCATGCTTCTAGTGAACCTGTTGTAGACACTCCTGAGAATCCCAATGATATTTCTATCTCTGATGCTGAAACACAATCTGGTAATGAACATGAACCTAGTGATAATGTTAATGATGATGTTCATGTTGATGCTCAACCTAGCAATAGTAATGATGTAGAAATTGAACCTGTTGTTGATCTTGATAACCCACAATCTAAGAATCAACGTTGTGATAAGAGAGACTTTGTTGCTATGAAGCACGGTAAAGAAAGAGAACCATGGGTTCAGACACCCATGCCTTTTCCTCCTAAACCATCCAACAAAAAGGATGATGAGGATTTTGAGCGCTTTGCTGAAATGATTAGACCTATATTTTTGCGTATGCGTTTGACTGATATGCTTAAAATGAATCCTTACGCTAAATATATGAAGGATATTGTTACAAATAAGAGAAAGATACCGGAAGCTGAAATTTCCACCATGCTTGCTAATTATACTTTTAAGGGTGGAATACCAAAGAAACTTGGAGATCCAGGAGTACCAACTATACCATGCTCCGTTAAAAGAAACTATGTTAAAACTTCTTTATGTGATCTTGGAGCTGGTGTTAGTGTTATGCCTCTCTCTTTATATCGTAGACTTGATTTGAATAAGTTGACACCTACTGAAATATCTTTGCAAATGGCCGATAAATCAACTGCTATACCTGTCAGTATTTGTGAGGATGTGCATGTTGTGCTTGCAAACGTTACTATTTTAACGGACTTTGTTATTCTTGATATTCTCGAGGACGATAGTATGTCTATTATTCTTGGAAGACCCTTTTTGAATACTGTAGGGGCTGTTATTGATTGCACCAAAGGCAATGCCACTTTTCATGTTAATGGTAATGAGCATATGGTACACTTTCCGAGGAAACAACCTCAAGTCCACAGTATCAATTATATTGGAAAAATTTCAACAATCACTATTGGAGGTTTTGAATTCCCTCTTCCTACTGTCAAGAAGAAATATGATATTCTTATTGTTGGGGACATGCATATCCCCGTTGAGGTAACATAGTGTTATTCGAAATTTCTCCGGTTCCATGTTATTCGAAATGAGTTTGTTAACAAGACTTGATCAACCTTGTTGGTGGATTCCTTTTGATGAGCATGAGATGGATGAACTTAGAAGGCACAACATTCTGTAACCTCCTTTTACTTTCTGTTATTTATATTAAATAAAGAAAAAATAGTATTTTTTGTCTGTTTTCTGAATTATCCATGCAATAAAAAATACCCCGGAAGTAAAAGTTCTCCAAATGCCCTAAAAATTAAATATGATTTTTTCTATAATATTTGAGAATATCTGGCACTCAGAACACATCAGGGAGAGCCAGCACCTGGCCACGAGGGTCCAGGGCGCGCCCACCCCCTGGGCGCGCCCCCTGCCTCGTGGACCCCATGTGGGTCCCCTCCACTTATTCCAGCCACCACACACTCCTTCTTCCTCCCAAAAAAATCACTAGCCATCTCAAACCCGAGTTCTTGCTCATATTGTTGCCATTTTTGATCTCCTTGCTCAAAGCTCCATTCACAATACAACTTGGGGGATATTGTTGCACGTAGGTTGCATAATAATAGTATTCATGGAGATTTCTTTGGTGGAATTTACGCAACTCTTATAGCTAATTTTCTTGAGATACCCATACGTGGAGATGATATTGAGTTGCCTCCTTCTTATCAAGATTATGATGCTATGGTTCGTCATCAGTTTGTTGAGAGGAACGACCAGTTCCTCTAGTACTAACTAATCTTTGACAGACGACGCACCTATCATGTCGCTCTCTCTGCTCCCGCTTCCTTTGACTTTCCAGCAAAGGGGAGATATGTTATAACCAGGGAGGAGGCGAACGAGTATAAGAGGAGGACGGAGACAGCTCGCCTCCAAGTGGCAGCTCATGAGGCAATACCTGCTACATCACAGTATAACCTCACCTACAACTTTGGATATCCGCCAGGCCAGCCATGGCAGTAGAACAACTTAGACCAAAAGCCTAAGCTTGGGGGAGTACATATTTCTCACCGACATTACATTCTTGTTCACACACTCATGCTAGTTGTCGGTGCTCATACTTTTTCATTGTAATATCCATGCTAGTTTATTTCCCTTTTTATGCTTTCTTCTTGTGTGTTTGATAAACCTTAAGAAAAACCAAAAAAATTACCTGTAGCTTTTAGTTAGTTTACTTTCCATGCCTGTAGTAGTAGTAATTAAAGGGAAAACCCAAAATGATTTCTCATTCTTCTTTTGCTTGTTGGGAGCTTTCCCGGGTAAATAGTTTTGTTTCTTTTCTTTGGGGGTCGGGAGGAGAAGACCATAATGGAAATGTTGAGTGGCTCTTATATGCATTATTGTTGATCTAACAAAGAGCCCATATTACCTTGTCTTCACTCTTGAATTGAATGCTTGCAGATTCCAGCTTAGTCCAATGCACGTGCACTATTATTATTATCCACGTCGTTCGGTCGTGCAAGTGAAAGGGAATAATGATGATATATGATGAACTTATTGAGATGATAAAAGCTGGTATGAACTCGACCTCTCTTGTTTTTGTAATTATGATTAGTTCATCATTCCTGATTCAGCCTATTATGAAAGAAACATGTTTGCAATGACAATTAGAGATTGTAGTTGCTTATGACATGCTTAATTAGCTAGGAGCTTATAATGGTTTATCTTGCAGGCCAACAAGCTATTAAAATGGTTGTGATGTTGTATGATAGGGTGGTATCCTCTTTTGAATGATTCGAGTGGCTTGACTTGGCACATGTTCACGCATGTAATTGAAACAAAATCAATATACCCTCTACGATATTTATGTTCATGGTGAATTATATCCTACTCATGCTTGCATTCGGTGTTGATTAATTTTAATGCATGTTCATGACTATTGTCGCTCTCTAGCTGGTCGCTTCCCAGTCTTTTTCTAGCCTTCACTTGTACTAAGCGGGAATACTGCTTGTGCATCCAACTCCATAAACCCCAAAGTTGTTCCATATGAGTCCACCATACTGTCGGGGATGCTGATTCCACCAACACCTATGGGGACAGGGCCCCTTTCGGTTCGGCGGGGGGCGGAGGTCGCACAAAGAGCGGATCGAGGCGGTACACGCGAGCGGTTTTTACCCAGCTTCGGGCCGCACGGATGCGTAAAACCCTACTGCTGCTTGTTTGTGTGTATTGAATTCTTGCTCAGGAGCGACGGACGCTGCCAGACTGAGCGTAAGAGTGTTCCTGGTGTTGAATGAGCCGAATTGGCCGAACTAGCTGAACCAGCTCCACCCCTTCTACGTTGCGCCTGGGCCTCCTTTTATACTTTCAAGGGGTCACCGACAGGTGGCAACTTAGACTAGAAGGGTAAAAATGGAAAGGGATGCGGTAGGTGCAGCTACCGCTACTATGGATACAGTGCGCCCTACCTAACTCTGACGGCAGGGGACAAGGGCATTAAATGCCTGTCTGAGTCTCCTAAACAGTGCAAAAGGTGACCGTTAGGAGCACCACCGTTTGCCACGATGGCCTTCTCTTCATCTCCGCTTGCCAACTGGCACCCCTAGCTGCACAGCCTCCTGCCACGTGTGCCTGGGAGAGTCCTAGAGCGACACGTTAGCAGGTGTACTGGAGCGCGGGCACGTAGTGGGGGTTCCCCGCGGCAAGCTCCTTGCCGCGGTCGTCGTCTTGTCGTGTTTGGGAGCTTGTCGCTCACCGGGCCTTGCCGGGACGCAGGACGCGTCACGGCAAGCTTCCTTGGTATGCCTTGAGTGGCCTTCCCGGCAAGCTCCTCTTGCCGGGGTCTTGTCTCTTCCCGGCAAGCTCCTCTTGCCGGGGCCTGGGTTGGCCTTCCCGGCAAGCTCCTCTTGCCGGGGTCTTGTCTCTTCCCAGCAAGCTCCTCTTGCCGAGGCCTGGGTTGGCCTCCCCGGCAAGCTCCTCTTGCCGGGGCCTTGATTGGCCTTCCCGGCAAGCTCCTCTTGCCGGGGTCTTGGTTTGAGTACTTTGTTCTTGAATGGTCTTCAAGGGAACCACGGAGGGTCTTGGCGGTCACCCGGCAAGCCTTGCCGTGGGGCGCTGCAACTGCCCGTGCACGAGTTCGGGGTCATAGGGTACCCCTACTCTAGTACACCGACAGGAGCCCCCGGGCCTGGGCCATACACGGTGCCGAGCGCTGTTGGGCCAGGCCCAAAACAGTGCACGGGCACGCGCGGCCTAGGTCACGCCGCATATCTCTCCGTTCCCACCGCGCATGCCCAGAACGGCACGCGTCAAACGCGGCGTCGTGGGTGACGCGGGTGGGGTGCGCGGGGCTAAGCCCCTCGAGCATGCGTCAGGCCACGATGATGAGGACGGTTCACTTACTCCCCCATAAACGAAGGTAGGCGTGGGGGCGCGGTGCATTTACTGGACGGGGCCGGTGCGCGGTTTTCGGGACGTCCACTCCCCGCGTTCATGGGGCGGAGCGAGGCCGCCTCATCTGTCGCCTTGGTTCTGCATCCCCGCCACGCGGCTCCCATGCGCTTGGGGTCACGGACGGTGGAGTGGGAAACTGGGCCATCGCGAGCAGAGGCAGCGGGTTGGCCCCGACTCCCTGCCCTTCCCGTGCCTTGATTCGCTGAGCGGGGCGGCCGAGCCCCCACCTCGCTCCTTTATAAAGAGCGGGATGGGAGCACAGAAACCCGCACTCTCTCATCTTCTCCTTTCTTCAGCTTCTGCTCCCCTTTCTCTCATCTGCCATGGAGAAAGGGAACCCAGGCCCTTCATCGGTGGCGGCGAGGGTTGCTGCCAGATAGCGCATCTCTCCCTCTTCCGCGCCCGTGGTGGCAGAGCCAGCCATAAGGCGAAGAGGGAGGGGGCGAGGTCGCGGACGAGGTCGAGGACGAGGTCGAGGCGCTCGGGGAAGAGGCGGACGGGGCGGCGCGTCAGCTTCACCTCCGCCGGCGGCTCCTCCCCCCACGGCGGTCCATATAGGGGACGACCCTTGCGAGTTCTTCGTCAGGCTGCGCCGGGCGCCTCATCGTCGCCTCCGGCTTCCAGCTCCGTTTGCGCGCGCGATGGAGTTGGACCCGCCCGAGACGCTGAGACTGCACATGAGGGGCTGTGGGATCAGCGGCACGCGAGTCCGCGTTGCATTCCCAGCCCCTAATGTGATGTATCTTGATCGAGGGTGGAAGACGTTCGCCCGCATCCACAGCTTGACGGAGGGGTTTACCCTCCATTTTAAGTTGATGGAGGGCGATCTCCTCTCCGTCAAGGCCTTCGGGTGCTTCGGCACTCGAGCGAAGTGCTGCGTGGACAGCTCCTCCGACAGCGAAGGCTCCTCCTCGAGCGAGAGCGACAAGGAGGGGAGCGACAGCGATGATGAGGGTAGCAGGCGACGGAGCGGCGGGTTCGACTAGGCGTCGGGCGCCGCCTTGCGCGGCACCAGCGACCCCATCATCCGCGTCGCCGGCTTCTTGAACTCCCCGGGGTCGTCTCCTTGGGCGGCTGGCGTAGGGAGGCTGTGGAAGGGGAAGAGGGCTGGCGACAAGGCCGTCAGGTCAGAGTACGAGGGCGTGGTGCCCTCGACAGCGTGCTGACGTCCTACCGCCCCGTCTTCGAGCCCCGCTTCCAGCGCCGTCGTCGCCGTCCAGCCTTCGGACGGCCCCCGGGATGTTCCCTTGTTGTCTTCTGGCACCCGTAGCTCGCCTAGGCGCTCCTTTTGCCCTTTTCGCCTCCTTGACCTGCCTCCTGAAGAGAGGGACAGGAAAGGGATTACGGGCATCTTATCTTATTAATTTGTAAGCCTTCGGGCCTTAGCTGTATCTAAAATTTGTAATCCTCTCTTTCATGTTTTTCATCCTCTATGGGCTGTACCTGAGTGGGATGTTTTTAATAAAAAGGGGATGCTTGCCGGGTAATTTGTCTCGTGAGTTGAACCCACGTCAAGGAGCAAACCCTTGGTGTCCCTCGGACAGACATTTCATCTCCCGGTAACAAGCCCTGCCGCCTTCCCACGTCGCTCGACCTTTCTCACGCCTTTGACGGAGGCGGGAACAAGGTGGGTGTGGTCTCCTCGTTTCATCCCTTTGCTGCCGCGACTACGACCAAACTTGGCCCCGGGAACGAGCCCCAGGGCCTAGAGTTGAGGGAGCACGGTAGTTTTCGGGAAGAAACGCGGTTTCGCATTCCCCAGTCCATAAGAGGCTGCATGATGAGGGATGAAACACTTATCTGATGTTGCAGCCCCCGGCAACTCTGGTTTGCTGTGGACGATTCTTGGCACTCGCAGCCCCCAGCGATACTGGCTTGCCGGAAAGGCTTTTATCTTCGGCAGAGAACTTTGACGTTCTCGATGCCGGCTTCCGGCAAGCTTGTTGCCAGGAAGGCTTTTATCTTCGGCAGAGAACTTTGACGTTCTCGATGCCGGCTTCCGGCAAGCTTGTTGCCAGGAAGGCTTTTATCTTCGGCAGAGAACTTTGACGTTCTCGATGCCGGCTTCCGGCAAGCTTGTTGCCAGGAAGGCTTTTGTCTTCGGCAGAGAACTTTGACGTTCTCGATGCCGGCTTCCGGCAAGCTTGTTGCCAGGAAGGCTTTTGTCTTCGGCAGAGAACTTTGACGTTCTCGATGCCGGCTTCCGGCAAGCTTGTTGACAGGAAGGCTTTTGTCTTCGGCAGAGAACTTTGACGTTCTCGATGCCGGCTTCCGGCAAGCTTGTTGCCAGGAAGGCTTTTGTCTTCGGCAGAGAACTTTGACGTTCTCGATGCCGGCTTCTGGCAAGCTTGTTGCCAGGAAGGCTTTTCGCGCAGAACTTCGTTGTTCTTGACACCGCTCCCGGCAAGATCATTGCCGGAAAGCTTTATGGCGAAGAACGTCGTCGTTCTTGACGCCGGCTCCCGCAAGATCGTTGCCGGAAAGGCTTATGGCGAAGAACTTCGTCGTTCTTGACGCCGGCTCCTGGCAAGATCGTTGCCGGAAAGGCTTATGGCGAAGAACTTCGTCGTTCTTGACGCCGGCTCCCGGCAAGATCGTTGCCGGAAAGGCTTATGGCGAAGAACTTCGTCGTTCTTGACACCGGCTCCGGCACGATCGTTGCCGGAAAGGCTTATGGCGGAGAACTTCGTCGTTCTTGACGCCGGCTCCCGCAAGATCGTTGCCGGAAAGGCTTATGGCGAAGAACTTCGTCGTTCTTGACACCGGCTCCGGAAAGATCGTTGCCAAAAGGCTTATGGCGAAGAACGTCGTCGTTCTTGACGCCGGCTCCGGCAAGATCGTTGCCGGAAAGGCTATGGCGAAGAACTTCGTCGTTCTTGACACCGGCTCCCCGGCAAGATCGTTGCCGGAAAGGCTTATGGCGAAGAACTTCGCCGTTCTTGACGCCGGCTCCCGCAAGATCGTTGCCGGAAAGGCTTATGGCGAAGAACTTCGTCGTTCTTTACGCCGGCTCCCGGCAAGATCGTTGCCGGAAAGGCTTATGGCGAAGAACTTCGTCGTTCTTGACACCGGCTCCCGGCAAGATCGTTGCCGGAAAGATTGGCCCTAGGGGCGTTGCCAGCCCCCGGGCCCTAACTGCATTTAAACATGACAAGTGATTAGCATCTGAAGTGCACTTAACTCGCTTGCGAATTTTGACTTTTGCTGCATATTCCCTATGCCTGCTGGAATGCTTTCCGGTGCGTATTATCCAGCCAGTAGCGCTTGAGGGAACGGGCCCTTAGCGGCTATTCGGGAACATCGCCTCCCGGAAAGGTTTACCTTCTTGGTTCTAGCGCAACCGCACAAGTTGCCGAGCGGACTCGAGGCAACATGGGGTGCAACTAGCCCCGAGAAGGCTCCTCGGCATACAAGTCTATGCAGAAATCTCAAATAAATAGCGCATGCTATCTTGCTGTTCAACCTCTCTTTGTACGTCCACCCAACTTGCCGGTGCAGGCACCCTTGCCGCGAGCGCCGAGTGCGGAACTTCAGCAGCCTGCTGGTGGGGTCGCTACCGACAAGCAATCTTGCCGCAACTAGTTGCAGCTCACTTAAGTTGTTGAGCGGACTCGAAACAAAGTAAGGGCGCTAGCGGCTCACTTAAGTTGCTGAGCGGACTCGAAGCAAAGTAAGGGCGCTAGCAGCTCACTTAAGTTGTTGAGCGGACTCGAAACAAAGTAAGGGCGCAACTAGCTACAAGTTGATTCCTCCGTGCACAGGTTTTCCGTACAAAGAACAAGATCTCCGAGGCGGATAACCTTATATAGAAAGGAAATATCTAAAGTTTCGCACGACTTAGCTTTTTCTGTTGCCGCACTAGCGTCGTTCTTTTGCTCACCCGCTCCTTAGGAGCCATGACGATGAAGATTTAGCTTGCGTGCACGCCGGATCGGATTCGCACAATCTCGACGCCCCCTACCTGGCGCGCTAGAGATGTCGGGGATGCTGATTCCACCAACACCTATGGGGACAGGGCCCCTTTCGGTTCGGCGGGGGGCGGAGGTCGCACAAAGAGCGGATCGAGGCGGTACACGCGAGCGGTTTTTACCCAGCTTCGGGCCCCACGGATGCGTAAAACCCTACTGCTGCTTGTTTGTGTGTATTGAATTCTTGCTCAGGAGCGACGGACGCTGCCAGACTGAGCGTGAGAGTGTTCCTGGTGTTGAATGAGACGAACTGGCCGAACTAGCTGAACCAACTCCACCCCTTCTATGTTGCGCCTGGGCCTCCTTTTATACTTTCAAGGGGTCACCGACAGGTGGCAACGTAGACTAGAAGGGTAAAAATGGAAAAGGATGTGGTAGGTGCAGCTACTGCTACTATGGATACAGTGCGCCCTACCTAACTCTGACGGCAGGGGACAAGGGCATTAAATGCCTGTCTGAGTCTCATAAACAGTGCAAAAGGTGACCGTTAGGAGCGCCACCATTTGCCACGATGGCCTTCTCTTCATCTCCGCTTGCCACCTCGCACCCCTAGCTGCATAGCCTCCTGCCACGTGTGCCTGGGAGAGTCCTAGAGCGACACGTTAGCAGGTGTGCTAGAGCGCGGGCACGTAGTGGGGGTTCCCCGCGGCAAGCTCCTTGCCGCGGTCGTCGTCTTGTCGTGTTTGGGAGCTTGTCGCTCACCGGGCCTTGCCGGGACGCAGGATGCGTCATGGCAAGCTTCCTTGGTATGCCTTGAGTGGCCTTCCCGGCAAGCTCCTCTTGCCGGGGTCTTGTCTCTTCCCGGCAAGCTCCTCTTGCCGGGGCCTGGGTTGGCCTTCCCGGCAAGCTCCTCTTGCCGGGGTCTTGTCTCTTCCCGGCAAGCTCCTCTTGCCGGGGCCTGGGTTGGCCTTCCCGGCAAGCTCCTCTTGCTGGGGCCTTGATTGGCCTTCCCGGCAAGCTCCTCTTGCCGGGGTCTTGGTTTGAGTACTTTGTTCTTGAATGGTCTTCAAGGGAACCACGGAGGGTCTTGGCGGTCACCCGGCAAGCCTTGCCGCGGCGCGCTGCAACTGCCCGTGCACAAGTTCGGGGTAATAGGGTACCCCTACTCTAGTACACCGACACATACCTACCTATATACGGTATCTACATGCCGTTCCAAGTAAATTTGTATGTGCCAAACTCTAAACCTTCAAATAAACATTCTGTTTTGTATGCTTGAATAGCTCATGTATCAACTAGGGCTCTGTGTATCTTCCATGCTAGGTGGGTTATTCTCCAGAGGAGTGGACTCCGCTCCTCACTCACGAGAAAATGGCTGGTCACCGGGATGCCCAGTCCCATGCTTTATGCAAATCAAATCAAAATAACTGCAAACAAAGCTCCCCCGGGACTCTTGTTAGTTGGAGGCACTCGTTGTTTCGAGCAAGCCATGGATTTATGTTTGTTGGTGGAGGGGGAGTATAAACTTTACCATTCTGTTTGGGAACCACCTATAATGTGTGTAGCATGGAAGATATCGAGATCTCTCGGTTGTTATGTTGACAATGAAAGTATACCGCTCAAAATACTATTCATATCTATTTCAAAATCAAGCTCTGGCACCTCTGCAAATCCCTGCTTCCCTCTGCAAAGGGCCTATCTATTTACTTTTATGTTGAGTCATCATCCTCTTATTAAAAAGCACCAGTTGGAGAGTACCGCTATCATTTGCATCCATTACTGTTAGTTTACATTGAGTATGACTTGACTGGATCTCTTTTACCATGAATTACAATGTCTAGTCAGTCCTTGATCTTTAAAGGTGCTCTGCATTTATGTTTTGCGGTCTCAGAAAGGGCTAGCAAGATACCATCCTGTTATATCATATCATGATTGTTTTGAGAAAGTGTTGTCATCCGGGATTTATTATTATTGCTCGCTAGTTGATTATGCCATTGATATGAGTAAACATGGGACCTAAATGTTATTGGGAATGTGGTTAGTTCATAATCTTTGCTGAAAACTTGAATGCTGGCTTTACATATTTACAACAACAAGAGCAAACAGAGTTTGTAAAAGTTTTTCTTTATCACTTTCAGTTTATCAACTGAATTGCTTGAGGATAAGCAAAGGTTTAAGCTTGGGGGAGTTGATACATCTCTGTCGTATCTACTTTTCCAAACACTTTTGCCCTTGTTTTGGACTCTAAATTGAATGATTTGAATGGAACTAACCCGGACTGACGCTGTTTTCAGCAGAATTGCCATGGTGTTATTTCTGTGTAGAAATAAAAGTTCTCGGAATGACCTGAAAATCAACGAAGATTATTTTTGGAATATATAAAAAATACTGGAAGAAGAATCCACGTCAGGGGGGCACACCCTGTCCACGAGGGTGGGGGCGCGCCTACCCCCCTGGGTGCACCCCCTGCCTCGTGGGCCCCCTGACGCTCCACCAACCTCAACTCCAACTCCATATATTCGTGTTCGGGGAGAAAAAAAATCGAGAGAAGGATTCATTGCGTTTTACGATACGGAGCCGCCGCCAAGCCCAAAACTCTCTCGGGGGGCTGATCTGGAGTCCGTTCGGGGCTCCGGAGAGGGGAATCCATCGCCATCGTCATCATCAACCTTCCTCCATCACCAATTTCATGATGCTCACCACCGTGCATGAGTAATTCCATCGTAGGCTTGCTGGATGGTGATGGTTTGGATGAGATTTATCATGTAATCGAGTTAGTTCTGTTAGGGTTTGATCCCTAGTATCCATTATGTTCTGAGATTGATGAGGCTATGACTTTGCTATGCTTAATGCTTGTCACTAGGGCCCGAGTGCCATGATTTCAGATTTGAACCTATTATGTTTTCATGAATATATGTGAGTTCTTGATCTTATCTTGTAAGTCTATAGTCACCAACTATGTGTTATGATCCGGCAACCCCAAAGTGACAATACTCGGGACCACTCCCGGTGATGAGCGTAGTTTGACGAGTTCATGTATTCACTATGTGTTAATGCTTTGGTCCGGTACTCTATTAAAAGGAGGCCTTGATATCCCTTAGTTTACAATACGACCCCGCTACCATGGGAGGGTAGGACAAAAGATGCCATGCAAGTTCTTTTCCATAAGCACTTATGACTATATTCGGAATACATGCCTACATTACATTGATGAACTAGAGCTAGTTCTGAGTCACCCTATGTTATAACTATTGCATGATCGATCGCATCCGGCATAATTCTCCGTCACTGATCCAATGCCTATGAGCTTTTCATATATTGTTCTTCGCTTATTTACTTTTCTGCTGCTACTGTTATAATCACTACAAAACCCAAAAATATTACTTTGCTACCGTTACCACTATTATCATATTACTTTGCTACTAAATACCTTGATGCAAATATTAAGTTTCCAGGTGTGGTTGAATTGACAACTCAGCTGCAAATACTTGAGAATATTCTTTGGCTCCCCTTGTGTCGAATCAATAATTTTGGGTTGAATACTCTACCCTCGAAAACTGTTGTGATCCCCTATACTTGTGGGTTATCAGCTGGATGTTGGAATAAGGATGGTTTGCAAGTGATGAGATGGGCCATAACCCACAGGCCCCAGGACCTCCCAAGAAGCAAGCGCACTTTTGCTGAAGGAAAAACCCTGGAAGAAGATACGACTTTATCAACAGACGATCGTATAGGAGTAACGCAAAACCTGAGAGTTGTGAAGGAACGATAGATGTTTCTTTCGCTTCCAGAATTAATGGATTTTTTCTGAACCCAGTTCGTGGACAAGAGAAACTCTGCAATGCTTGTGAGGATGATCGAGTGTTAGAATACGAGATTCACTAAAAAAATATACAAGGTAATGGTTTGTGTGCGAGATGGATGGATCACCATACCGACTTACTCTTATTGTTCGCCTTGCTATATGGGATGGTAAATCTGAGTGACTTGCTTATAGTAGAGAGATGACAATCTAAACCTTGTTGAAACCTTAGAATGGTATGACAATATTTTCCCCTTGTACATGGCAGTTGTGCCCATCGTACGTCATACGATGAGGTTCAACCCAGACCCATTTCCTGCAGGAGAAACCGTAAATGGTTGACCACCATGAGATATCGATAGTCGTTTAGTATTGGCGCCTGACCTGCCAGCTAAGAAGGCCCAGTCACAGAAGAACCTTACCATGATGAAAGTATAGAAGAATTGAGGTAAAGGTTATGCCACTACCGGAAGAGCGGAGTAGGAATTTTCCCGAGAAACTGAGGAGATCGACACAACCAACAAACGGATTTAGTATATGAGTTTTGATGGAACCGTAACGTTGCTTCTAAGGGTGGTAGCACCCCAGACCCCCTCTTGCGACAATCGATGGATTTTGAGGAGACCCCCAAACCCTAACCTATTTCTTGCTAGCCTCTTCGAATCTTGAGGACGAGATTCATGTTAAGGGTGGTAGGTTTGTAACATCCCAAAATTCTAAATTTTGGAATGTTATATTAAATAAATAGTTTTGATTGATTGTTTGATTTGTGGTATGGTTGCTTGTGTGAAACTGAGTGAAATTTGAAACTTTTTGAAAGTTAAATGAGAGGGAATAAAAGGACTTTCCCAAACTTTCATATTTGCATCTCCATAAATTCAAATGTATTTCAAACGTACAAAACCCAATGACTTCTTCCATTTAAAAAGAAAAGGATTTATGAAAATATTTGAATTCCATTTGGAACTATTTCAAATTCAGAAACTTTATGCAACTCAATGATTTTCATGAGAGAAGATAAAATGACTTCTTCAAAACATATGAAATATGAGTTGGAAGTTTAAAAGAATCAAATTGAAAGTCCCTTTTGAAATTATTCTCATTTTGCAGTTATTTGGATTTTATTCAAATAATTTTTCTCCAAAAAGAAAATATATTGAAATTAGGGTAAAATGGTTCCCTACATTAGAAAATTGGAGAGAAATAAATTTGAAATCATTTTGGTATTTTTAAAATGATTTTTATGAGGTTTTATTGCAATAGGAGCACTCCTTGCTTTATTTAAATTTCAGTGGATTTTATTTGACTTTAGAAAAATGTTCACGTTGTAGAAAATATTTTTATGAAAATTTTGATATATAATATGCCTATATTATATTTTGTTTTTATTATATTTTTTTGCTTTATTCACTTGCCTGTCTTTTAAAAAAAACTTTCCCTCCGACTGGGCCAGCCCAGCTAGCAGGCCCAGTCCAGCCAGCACACCGCCGCCTTCCTCCTCCCGAGTAGGATACCAGCCGCCGCACCCGTTGTCGTCATGCCGTGCCCGACCCGGCCACCTCCCTTCGCCTTGCCCCTCACGCAAGCCACGCCACCTCTCCCCTCCTATAAATGCGCTGCCCCGGAGCCCCCTCTCTCGCCGCCGCATCCTGCATTGCGCCATCGCTGCACTCTGCAACCGCCGCTCGCCGGAGCAAGCCGCCGACACCTTTGTTCGCCGCCGCCACGTGCTGCCCTCGCTCCGCTCGCCTCTGCTCCGCATCACCCCACGCCACCACCGCCGACGCCCCACTCGCCGGAGCCGTCCGCCGCTGTTCACCGGACTTGGCGGACGCGCTCTAGCCACCGGATCCCGCCGGTTTTCGCTGACCCAACGATTTCTTCGAACCGCCCAAACCGGTAATAAAACTGACCTGTTTTCATTCCATTTTTATATAAATCTTGTTCTGTTTCTTTAGATTAGCTATTTAGCGAGCATTCATTAGATTAGATTCAGCAGCGAACAGATTCGTTAGTTAGCGTTCGGCAGCAAACGTTCGTTCGGTAGAGCTTTTCTTTCTCTTTTTAATTTCGGCCAGCAACCCATCCATGAATATTTTCTTCGCAGATTAGTCCCTGAATTTCAGTCTATCACAACTTTTTGCTCGTCGGTCCAAATCCAACAAAACCAACGCCCACTTCTTCGTTATGACCCCCTCTATCCAGTAAAACAACTTAAATATTTTTTTTAAGTTCAAAATTTGATTTCAAACAGATTTGAATTCAAACTTCTTTTGTTCGTAACTCGAGTTTGATAACTCCGATTTAGTAGATTCTTTTTGGTAATTAAAGCTCTTGATTTAACCTTTCTTATAAGACCAAATTCACCCATTTTGGTATTATTAGAAATTTCTTTCTGTTGCAAGAGTTATTTGCCTATTTTCAAAGTTTTCCGAGATCTTTTCTTTGATTCTTTTGCATGATTTCTTATGTGTGGTTACTATTGCTTGCTTACGATAGATTGACCGGAGTGTGACGAGTAGAACTATCAGGAGTTATGACTATGAATCATCTACATCAACAGTACAAGGCAAGTTCACACTTTGATCATACTTTGCATACCCGGTTTTATGCATTAGTTTTACCCTCAAACATTGCATGAGTAGGATTGATAACATGTGGGTATTGGGAAGTAGATGAGGTACGAACCTTTGTCTTGCATTCAAACCCAGGGTGTTACTATGTTATGCTTACACTGCTATGCTATGCTCGTAGACGTGGTTTGGTTTTGAGGGAATTCATGAAAGTTGTGAGAGTTATTGTTAACTAAGGTTTAACTTAAGGTGGCTACTTTAATACACATCTGGGTGGATTGGTTGGGGCACCGTGGAGCACCGAGTGGTTTGCCCGGGCACCTGGAGAACCCAGTGCTTGCCCAAGGGGATCCCGGAGTACCCGTGTGATCACCCTATGGAATGCCACCCAGGCTCAAAGGGATCATAAAATTATTCATGCTGAAAACTTCCGTGTGCTGCCACAAGCCATTATGGGCTCTGGCATAGTTGAGTAAGTTGCGGGAAACCTTTCCATGATGGGCTAGCAGATGTAGGGGATTGTAGGTGTACCGGCATATCTATCGGTTAAGGGGACCTCTTCGGAAAGACTGTGTCTTGGTCATCTGTTTCTCAAACATCATGCAGTGCGAGAAATTCAAAGGAGAAGATCGAGTCTTGTGGGAAAAGTGCGCAAACCTCTGCAGAGTGTACAAACTAATCATGATTAGCCGTGTCCCCGGTTATGGACATTTTGAGTATCTGGTGCTTGAATTATTGATTTGATCTCATCACTTTACGTAATTAATTTGTTGGGTTATAATTATTATTTTGGGATTGAGTTGGAGGAACCTTCTCAATAATTTTCAACCAACTTTGTAGTTAAATAAAATATATTCCTTTATTGTAGGAAAAAATTGGCTTTATGCAAAAATTTAACCTAGAGCCTCCACCAGCCAAATATGCATGTAGTAGTAGCTATTATTCATCATTGGCCTATGGTGTGAATTTGCCAGTACATTCATTGTACTGACCTACATGGCCGCAACATCTCATGTTGCAGGAATCTTACGACGAGTAAGTGATACGTTAGGGTTACGATTTCTACACTCAACATTGCCTTTGGTGTTGATGGGAATCCACAACCTTGTTATTACATCCGCTATTCGGATTGAGGTAATAGTATTTACGTTACTTTATACATGTGATTTACCTCTGTTATAAATCCTCGAGTATTGTGTGTGTCAACATACCGATCCAGGGATGACACTTAAGCATAGAGACTTGACCGTCTGAGGTCGAGTCACTATAATTAGTTTTCGATCTACTATTTTGCCATCTTTTATTTTCAGATCTGTAAACCAGAAAACCCAAAAATATTTTATCCTTTATTTGTCTATCTGTATCAGATCTCACCTTTGCAAGTGACTGTGAAGGGATCGACATCCCCTTTCTCGTGTTGGGTGCAAGTGTTTGATTGTTTGTACACGTATTGGTGATTCACGTGTTCTTCTCCTTCTAGATTGATACCTTGGTTCTTAACTGAGGGAAATACTTATCTCTACGGTGCTGCATCACCCTTTCCTCTTCAAGGAAAAAACCAACACAACCTTAAGAAGTAGCAAACATTCACTAGTACAACGAGGTGCTATACAAACGGTTTTTAACCCCTTTCCGCAATGGCATTTGGAACCGTCGCCTGGTGACTGTGGGCGATAGGGGGGTCCTTCCCACACGACCCAGAAACCGTCGGGGATATGCCCTCCTGGCCAACACGCTCGGCAAAATGAGGTCGTGTGCGACCGGCGAGTGCTCAAATATGGAAATACGTATAGTAGAGCTAAAAATACAATTATATAGGCAAATTCCCGTCGCAAGTACATCCCACACAATTAGTCCCCGCTAAACATTTCCGTTCGTATGTACATCCCACAGAGTCTCTCCAACGAAAACATTTTCGTTCACAAGTACATCACACACAATTTTTCCCGTTAAATCATTTGCGTTATTGAATGTATCACACACGGTCCGTAGAAGAAACTGTGTGGCAAAGGTTGTCCATCACACACAGTTTTTATGTGGTAAACGTTTGCGCAAGGTGGCCTAACGCAAATAGTTTTCAAGAGAAAGTCGTGTTTGATTGTTCATTGATCCAACACGGTTTATTCCTAGAAACTCTGTGTGATGCCTGAGGTCATCGTCCACGGTATTTTTTCAATAACCGTTTGCAATAGCAAAACCCAATTAGCAGGCCAATTGCCCTATTACTAAATAATCCATTTATTAATCTAATTGACATTCATATTAAGCACATAATATATTTCATTTCCATATTAAGGAAGCTGGATTTCATAATTGAAATACATCAGAGTACAACATGATATAGCTTCAACACTCAGCTACCCCATTACACAACTGCGCCAGCACAAGTTTCACATGCAACATGTAGAACCTTTCGAAATTAGCATCATAGACGGTATATAGACAGATGCATCTCATCTGGAAAACTGCTAAAGTGGAAGGCAAATCTTGAGCCTTCATTCATGTTGAAGATCATTGCAACTTTAGGCCAGTGCCTGTGGATGATTGACCGTCCGTCTTTCGTCCTCTTCAGGAACACTTCAATATTGAACCGTGGGTGTTGTATGAAAACCTTCCTCGCCTCCTGACCATAGAGGTGGTTTGAGAGGTAATCATCAGTGAACTGCTTTGGAATGACCGGAAAACAAGGATGTGCATAAATATCTTCTCTATATTGGAAATGGGGCAAAGGAATAAAAAATGCAAGGTATAATAGTTAGTACCATCCTATAGTGAACTAATGTCTTCTTCATTGTGCAGACAAAGATCTTGTTGTTTTTTGTCGCTAATTTCTTTATCCTAACAATCTTTCTGAGTTTCTTGACTTGACTGATATTCATGGACAACTCATTTCCCCATATGCAAAAAGGGTCGAGCAGTGGGTCAAAACCTCTAACAGTAGGACCTACATGTGCAAGACCAAATTGTTAGAAACCTAAATGTTAGAATGGTTCCTGCAATTGCACAATAATGTGCTACTCCCTTCGTTCCTTTATATAAGGTGCGTTATTTTCAGCACGGTGACCAAGGCGCATAATTATAGACAGGATAGGACGAAATTACCCTTGGCAAATTTGTTCATTAGTGGCAAGTAAATCAGTTAGTCCAGGAAAGAAAGAGATACCTGCAATCGAAAGAGAGATACTTTCCTTATTTTGCTACAAAGAGAGATACAGACAATCAGGATGGAGATACTTTCCTTTTTCTGAAGGGCTAACAAGGTAATTATGATGAAGTAGAAGAAATGCACCTTACATACTGGAATTTTATCAAAAAAAATACACCTTATATAAAGGAATGGAGGGAGTATTAGACAACGGACCATGCATGTGCTAACCTCGATTGTAAACCTTAGTGCTTCTCATTGTTTGCCTGCAACACATATAAGGTAGTTAGTCATCAGGTTAAGTAAGGGTTCGCATGCTATCAGTAAAATATGTTGATGAAAAATAAGCACATTGTAGATTCATCAGATTAATTCAAGCCACATGGAAAACCCATTTATCCAAACCAAGCATGATTAAGAACTAGGAAATATAGCACTTGTATATGTTTCTCATGTATTAAGTGCAACCAAATTTGATTTATTCCTCACATGCACAACAATACAAAATCCTACCCACGACAATTGGACATCGCATTGCAGAATTGAACCAAGCAGTTAGCTAAACACCACAACAAATGAACCAAACATTAACTGAGCACCACATTGCACAATATAACATACTCCTAATAGAAGATCAGAGAGTTAACCAAACCAAGCATGCTTAACAACTTGGAAATATAGCAATAGTATTTTTTCTCATGTATTTACTACAGCCAAATTCAATTTATTCCTCACATGATATACAATAACAGAATGCACCCAGAACAATTGAACATCGCATTGCAGAATTAAACCAAACAGCCAACCACGTCGCATCATCGGCATGCGAGGCGTCGAAGGTGGCCTCGACGGCGAGGTGCTCCTCCAAGATCCGGGGGTCGACACGAATGGCATCCATCGCGACCTCATCCGCGCGTGCGGTCGTGATTTGCTTCTCCGCTGCCAAATGGTCCTTGGGATCCTGGCTATACTGTGTGGACCATGGCTTAGGGCGGTGCTTATTTGGTGGAGGGTTCGGTGATTTGGGTGGAAGGTGTCGCGCCGGCGGTCGGGGCATGTGGGATGTGGAAGGAGAAGGAGGATGGGGGTCAGTTGTGGATTACCTCCCTGGATAGGCGAGGCCGAGCAGCGTAGAGGAGGGTCACTGGCGAGGATGCGACGCTGCAAACAAGGAGTGAAGGTTTCAACTTGGAAAGGAAGGCGGAAACAAGGGAAATGTGGCTTTTGGTAAGGGGGGGTGGGGAGGTAGATATTTCCGTAGATACCGAAAATTTGGAATCGCTTCAGCCAAAAAACTGGTGCGCAAAGTATCATCAAACACGGTCCCTTATTCAGAACTATGTACGATATGTGAACATCACAAACGATTCAGAAAGCTTAACCCGTGTGTGTTGAATTTGAACGCCAAAAATTTTGGTTCGAATTTCCTAGTTAAAGTGGTCATCCACGTCATTGCATAATTTGGGCACACAAAGGAGACTATAGCACACCCACACTTCTTAATCGAGCAAGTTCAGCAATTAAACAGAGCTAGCTGACCTGAACATTACTCTAACAAATTAAAGATCGGCGCTCTTAATTAAACAAAACAAAGAGTACTACTATGGCTGGTGCTCGTCGATCTCCGCCGCCACCTCCATGTCCATCTCGCGCCCGACGGTCTCCTAGGGAAGGGGCTCCATGGCATCCATCGCACTATACTCAGCAAGCATCTCGCCATCCACGTCCGCCATATCTTTGGAATAGGATGCCATGAGCTGGGTGTGGGCGGACGCTATCTGGGCTCTGGCGGGCTCTGTCGTGGCAAGGTATGCCGCGTAGGAATGGACTGCTGCTCGAACTCTCTTGGCGATTGCCAACTCCTCGATCGTGGGTTGCCGATCGTTGTCGGCGAAGCTTCGTTCGATTTGTGCGGTGACCGCCATGAGCTGGCCGTGGACGGCCTCGACATGATAGTGGGTGGCCTCCATCAGGGCTAAGGCCGCCGCTGTAGAATGGACAGTTGTTTTGCCGCTCTCGCCAGTTGCTATCCCCGAGGCAGATGCTGCTACCGGCGCCTAAGAAGCAACAACGGTCGTTCGGGCTGCCATGGACGCCCGGACGCAGACTACGGTTGCCCTCATGAAGCTTGTTAGCACACACCTGGCAACTGCGGCCGCACTCTCGTTGGAGTGGGCCGCCGAAGTAACCCTCACGACATGGGTCCATGTCCCCATCTTTCACCGGCAACGAATGAATAGTGAAATGATATTTGGGGAGTGAGCTAGTGTGCTTGACACGCCGACTGTGGACTGTAGCCGACGCACTTTCTCACATTTGGACGTTTTTATACATTAACTTGGTTTTGTAGGCATTTCAGGTGCGTAATTCAAATTTGAACTACATGCACATGCTCCAGTGCATATAAACGGGTTGAAAAATCGAATCTATGTCCATGTTTGCAAGCTCAGGTCCCATGCAAGAAATGGGAATGAATGTCACACACCCTGCCACTGTCACTCGGCCGCAAACATTAAGATACCTGGTTTCTAAATTCTAGTAAATCCAAAACTCGTTTGAAATTCATGAAACTTGGCATGCTATCATGGAGCAGCATCAACATGTCGTGGTAAAAAAATTTGTCCCATTTGGGGCAGGTTTGGGTATAAGCTTCTCACAACAAGCGTGATGGTTTCGGTAAAGAACGTGCCACCTGTGGGGACGAAACAATATCCATTGCCTCTTATTGCTTTCAAAAAATTTCGAGTGTCAACATAGAACAACAGGAGTATTGTGTTTAATTTTGAAATTTTTCGGGGTTCGTTTGGACATTTTTATACAATAACTAGGTTTTCCAAGCATTTTATGTGCATAATTCAAATTTGAACTACATGCACATTCTCCAATGCATATAAACTGGTTGAAAAATCAAATATGTGTCCTTGGTTGCATGCTTAGGTCCCATGCAATAAATGGGAATTAATTTCAAACACCCTGCCACCGTCACTCGGCCGCAAACATTGAGATACCTTGTTTTTAAATTCGAGTAAATCCAAAACTCGTCTGAAATTCACGAAACCTAGCATGCTATGATTGAGCGGCATCAACATGGGTAAAAAATTGTCCCAATTGGGGCAGGTTTGGGTATAAGCTTCTCACAAACGAGTGCTTCTTACAATAAGAGTGATGGTTTCGGTAGGGAACGTGCCACCTTTGGGGACGAAAAAATATCCGTTGCCTCTTATTTCTTTAAAAATTTCTAGTGTCAACATAGAACAACAGGAGTGTTGTGTTTAATTTTGGAACTTTTCAAGGTTTGTTTGGACATTTTTATACATTAACTAGGTTTTCCAAGCATTTTATGTGCATAATCTAAATTTGAACTACATGCATATGCTCCAGTGCATATAAACGGGTTGAAAAATCGAATCTGTGTCCTTGGTTGCAAGCTTAGGTCCCATGCAAGAAATGAGAATGAATGTCACACACCCTGCCACCGTCACTCGGCCGCAAACATTAAGAAACCTAGTTTTTAAATTCTAGTAAATACAAAAGTCGTTTGGAATTCATGAAACTTGGCATGCTATCATGGAGCAGCATCAACATGCCATGGTAAAATTTTTGTCCCATTTGGGGCAGGTTTGAGTATAAGCTTCTCACAAACCAGAGCTTCTCACAACAAGCGTGATGGTTTCGGTAGAGAACGTGCCACCTTTGGGGACGAAACGATATCCGTTGCCTCTTATTGCTTTCAAAAAATTCAAGTGCCAACATAGAACAACAGGAGTGTTGTGTTTAATTTTGGAATTTTTCGGGCTTCGTTTGGACATTTTTATACATTAACTGGGTTTTCCAAGCATTATATGTGCATAATTCCAATTTGAACTACATGCACATTCTCCAACGCATATAAACTGGTTGAAAAATCAAACATGTGTCCTTGGTTGCATGATTAGGTCCCATGCAATAAATGGGAATTAATTTCAAACACCCTACCACCGTCACTCGGCCGCAAACATTGAGATACCTGGATTTTAAATTCGAGTAAATCCAAAACTCGTCTGAAATTCATGAAACTTGGCATGCTATCATGGAGCAGCATCAACATGTCGTGGTAAAAAAATTTGTCCCATTTGGGGCAGGTTTGGGTATAAGCTTCTCACAACAAGCGTGATGGTTTCGGTAAAGAACGTGCCACCTGTGGGGACGAAACAATATCCATTGCCTCTTATTGCTTTCAAAAAATTTCGAGTGTCAACATAGAACAACAGGAGTATTGTGTTTAATTTTGAAATTTTTCGGGGTTCGTTTGGACATTTTTATACAATAACTGGGTTTTCCAAGCATTTGATGTGCATAATTCAAATTTGAACTACATGCACATTCTCCAATGCATATAAACTGGTTGAAAAATCAAATATGTGTCCTTGGTTGCATGCTTAGGTCCCATGCAATAAATGGGAATTAATTTCAAACACCCTGCCACCGTCACTCGGCCGCAAACATTGAGATACCTTGTTTTTAAATTCGAGTAAATCCACAACTCGTCTGAAATTCATGAAACCTAGCATGCTATGATTGAGCGGCATCAACATGGGTAAAAAATTGTCCCAATTGGGGCAGGTTTGGGTATAAGCTTCTCACAAACGAGTGCTTCTTACAATAAGTGTGATGGTTTCGGTAGGGAACGTGCCACCTTTGGGGACGAAACAATATCCGTTGCCTCTTATTTCTTTAAAAATTTCTAGTGTCAACATAGAACAACAGGAGTGTTGTGTTTAATTTTGGAACTTTTCAGGGTTTGTTTGGACATTTTTATACATTAACTAGGTTTTCCAAGCATTTTATGTGCATAATCTAAATTTGAACTACATGCATATGCTCCAGTGCATATAAACGGGTTGAAAAATCGAATCTGTGTCCTTGGTTGCAAGCTTAGGTCCCATGCAAGAAATGAGAATGAATGTCACACACCCTGCCACCGTCACTCGGCCGCAAACATTAAGAAACCTAGTTTTTAAATTCTAGTAAATCCAAAAGTCGTTTGGAATTCATGAAACTTGGCATGCTATCATGGAGCAGCATCAACATGCCGTGGTAAAATTTTTGTCCCATTTGGGGCAGGTTTGAGTATAAGCTTCTCACAAACCAGAGCTTCTCACAACAAGCGTGATGGTTTCGGTAGAGAACGTGCCACCTTTGGGGACGAAACGATATCCGTTGCCTCTTATTGCTTTCAAAAAATTCAAGTGCCAACATAGAACAACAGGAGTGTTGTGTTTAATTTTGGAATTTTTCGGGCTTCGTTTGGACATTTTTATACATTAACTAGGTTTTCCAGGCATTATATGTGCATAATTCCAATTTGAACTACATGCACATTCTCCAACGCATATAAACTGGTTGAAAAATCAAACATGTGTCCTTGGTTGCATGATTAGGTCCCATGCAATAAATGGGAATTAATTTCAAACACCCTACCACCGTCACTCGGCCGCAAACATTGAGATACCTGGATTTTAAATTCAAGTAAATCCAAAACTCGTCTGAAATTCATGAAACCTGGCATGCTATCACGGAGGGGCATCAACATGTCATGGTAAAAAAATTGTCCCATTTGGGGCAGGTTTGGGTATAAGCTTCTCATAAACAAGAGCTTCTCACAACAAGCGTGATGGTTTCGGTAGAGAACGTGCTACCTTTGGGGACGAAACGATATCCGTTGCCTCTTATTGCTTTCAAAAAATTCAAGTGCCAACATAGAACAACAGGAGTGTTGTGTTTAATTTTGGAATTTTTCGGGGTTCGTTTGGACATTTTTATACATTAACTGAAATTTCCAGGCATTTTATGTGCATAATTGAAATTTGAACTACATGCACATTCTCCAATGCATATAAACTGGTTGAAAAATCAAATATGTGTCCTTGGTTGCATGCTTAATTAGGTCCCATGCAAGAAATGGGAATGAATTTCAAACACCCTACCACCGTCACTCGGCTGCAAACATTGAGATACCTAGTTTTTAAATTCTAGTAAATCCAAAACTGTCTGAAATTCATGAAACTTGGCATGCTATGATGGAGCGGCATTAACATGTCATGGTAAAAATTTGTGGCCATAGAGCCTTGCAACCATTTCAACAGGTTTGTCAACAGCACCGACTACAAGCTCGCCATGGTGGAAACCACCGACGATGTAAACGCGCTCAGTGTTACGGGCTTGGCCTGCAAGAACCTTGTCAAAATCCGTGACCACTACGGGGTCTAGGGAAGCACGAAGAAGGACTCCCTCGTCGAGCTCGACTCGGCCATCATCGACCCCTACTATGAAAAGATGAAGCAGGAAGCCCAGAGAACAATCTCTCCTATCCTGGAACAAGGCCTGGATGCGGCAACTGGATGAAACTCACCTTAGGTTCATGGCCAAGAGCGTGTTCACATGCTACGAGATGCACAGGCGGATCGTTGACATGAGGAAGTGCCTCATTACCCAAATCGACGAGCCTGGATCGAGCCACAAGTAGAGCAAGCGTCACAAGAAGTAGATGAAGATCCGATGATCGTTTATGATAGTTAATCATGCATGTAATATATAGTTTACTTTATTGGTGTGTGGAAATGTCATGTGTGTAGTAGCCACCTATGTAAATATGCATGTAATAGTTTACTTTGGTGTGTGCAAATGTCATGGTTGTAGTAGCCACCTATGTAAGTGGATGTTTAATTTGGTTATGCAACCATGTCCTTATAAGTGTGTGTGTGTGTGTGTGTCTATATATCTCTACTATTAAAGGGGGATCTGTCGTCGTGATGGTTCGACCTCCCCTCCTAACGATCGACCTCTCCCTCCACCCTTCGTGCGCAGGATTAAAATCAGGAAAACAACCACCGCTCCTCACATCCTCGCTCGAAAAAACAACCCAAAGAAAAACATTGACCCACGACCCAGAACCCACGAACACATGTCCCAGCCTTCGTCTCCCATTACCCCCCATCGCTGCCAAACCAATATCTCTTCCGTCTCTTGAGAAATTCGCCGCCGTTGCTCCCCTCATCATCCTCTCGTGGTCGATGTGGCTGCAGTCCTGGCCATGGAAGATGCCGCATCGTCGTGGCTGTGGTCCTGGCCGTGGAAGACGCCGCGTCGCCGTGGCTGCGGTCCTGACCGTTGATGATGCCACGTCATCCTGGCTGTGGACATCGCCACCGGTCCCGCACCCCCCACTGCATGAGGACCATATATTCTCTGTCTCCGTCCCTGTCGCGACGTCGTCGTGTTTGTCACCATCGCACAACCTCTGTATGCTGCCCACCCAACTCTTTAGATCCATGGGTTAAGTGTGAGTGCCTCCAATCTAGCACCGCCCTCCTCCAGCGCCCTAAAGCTCAAATTCTCCGGCGACGCATCCACAACCCTCCACACGGATCTATCATCCAGCGGGTACTGTAGGTCGCGGTTCCCCTTCTTTTTTCTTCTGCGGTTCATTGTACACAAAATGTGATTTTGTACCGCCTCATTTTTCTGCTCGTCATGGGATTGTACTGACGGCTTTATTTTTCTCCTCGCTATGGAAATGTGCTTTAAGGATCTTGATTATACCTCCCTTTTTTAAGTTCTGCAGTACTTATTGCAAGGAAGACGAATTCCTTAAGAAACTAGAAGATGTTCAGTTATTGTTTATGCATGCTAATTGTTGTTGAATTTCAGATAAGGATTGGCCGCTGCTGTTGTTGACGGAGGGCGAGCCTTGGGGCGCTGGTAAAATTCCTCTCTTTTTTTCTTTTTCCTGTCTTATATTCTTTCCCATGAAGGTCACATAATACCTCCAATTTGTACTTCTTGCTTCGTAATTTATTTTTCTGAAATGAATGAAATAAGATGATTATACAGCCTTGGGGCGCTGGTAAAATTCCTCACTCTTTTTTCTCTCTTCATGGCTTATATTCTTTCCCATGAAGGTCACATAATACCTCCAATTTGTATTGTTGCTTCCTAATTCATTTTTCTGAAATGAATTAAATAAGATGATTATACATCAGGTTATTTTGGACCATTTAATTATTTCAAGATGATCTCTTGCAGATCTCTGAAATGGAAAAAGTAATGTTTCGTCATCTCCTAACGCAAGGGAACCAACTCAAAAAATTTAACAACCTTGCTCCTGCAGACAGGCTCACCAGGTCTCCTTGTAAAAGTGCAACTCACTTAGATCCACAGTTTCTTGCCGTCGTCGATGTATCCATATCCAATTCTACCATATGTTATGAAGTTTTTATTGATATGAGATTCTAATGTACTCACTGAATGTACAGGTGAGAAAAGAGCACACGATTGGGGCGAGCAGAAAAGGGAGGAGGCATATTTGTCCACAACATGAACTAGGGACTGGATGCATGGTGGGTCGAGTTGAAGCATGTGTCCTATTTAGCCCAACTTTGGAACATTGGGGAGGAAGTTGTTGTTTTCTTGGTAGGTAAATTAGTGTTACACTGACCATGGTAGTGTTTCCTGGGTAAATCCTCAATGTCGTTAATTAGGGTCAGGAGGAACCGGGGGAGGAAGAGAACATCAGTAGCCCCTGGAACACGGGCTCATGCTGGCTACAGCGGCGAACGTCAGTGGCACGGCTAGCGCGAGTGGCAGCAACATCTCCCAGTACCTGACCAAGACGCTGCCCGGCTGGCATGCTGATGGCTTCCTCTTGGACGATGCCACAACCTCTGCTGCAGTCATAGTCTCCATATACCAGGGTCAGTTTACGTGCTATTTTTTATTGTACATATATGTTTCAATCTACTGCAAGCAAGATGGACAAATAAGGACTAACAAAGGTAGCCGAGGATGAGAAAGATCATATTCATGCTTTATCTTGTTTTTCATATGGGACTTAGTGTGGAGAAAGGGACACGGTGATTGGTGGAAAGGGAGCTATGTGGGAGAAAGGCAACACCGTTTTTTGAATTTTAAAAATAGAAGGAAAGACTTGTTGCTCAGTGACATTGTCAGAAAACTTCATGGTATGTTGTTGTATGTAGATAATTTAGCATCCAGTATGAGGTTTATCTGTGGTTCCATTTTTGTTTAGTGAGCGAGCATAGACTGAGCAAACTATGTTCAGTTTATATGTATCACCAACATATTCCAGTAAGACTTCGCCCATATTTATTTTTCGCCTTTCCAAGCAAACGTGAGCACAATGCTGAATTCACTTATTCTGAGAATTTTGTGATGCTTGGTGAGAATGAAAGAGGGCAAACAAAGGAAGCGTTTATTTGAAGGTATGGTTAGTCCAAAATCCTCATGAAAACAGACATATGAGTGTTGTCAATAAATCCATAAAAGAACAAATCACAAACATCGAAAGTGTTATCTTATAATCTCACAATGGAAGCTACATCGAGTGAAGTTAAACCAGGACATCAAAGCTAGAGTGCAGTAGCAGACCAGTGAAGTAAGATCAATGTTTGTTTGGTTATTGTTGGGATAAGAAATATGTCAAGAAAAAATAGAACCAGTGAAGGGTCAAGCGGGACAAACAAAACAATAAAACAATGTCGTGCCGCTCCGTGGCAACGCACGGGTAATCAACTAGTGTATATATATATAGATATATGTTGTTGTTCTGTATGCAATCCCATCGCACAACACACACGTCTTATTAGCAGCAACCATCTGTGTTATTATCGGTCTTCGCACACATTTGTGATTACAGACCTGTTTGCCGCTATCACACACATCTTGTTATATTGAACCATTTTTGTTCTCTTGTCTCAACACAAACAGTTCATCCGAGTGAACCACATATCGTATATCGCACACACCTTTGATCTGGTTGGCCGTTTCTTCCGTGTTGCCTAATCACAAACAGTTCATCCGAGTGAACCGTATGTTGTATATCGCACACACCTTCATCTGGCTGCCCGTTTCTTTTGTTCCTACTCATCGCAAACAGTTAATTGAACTGAACCGTATCGCCTGCATCGCACACGCCACTAAAATCTGAACCGTGTTTGATGCATCCTCCATCACAAATGTTTTGCACCTTTTTTGACAGGTTTTTTACCCCACCGTTTGCGATTATGGCATCGCACATAGTTTCGTCGAAGGATCTCTGATCGTAGTGTCACGTTAGCAGCATCCTGCAGTAGTGATTTATAAAGCTCGACTTGTCGCAAAGGGTTTCTGACAAAGTTCAAGGGGTTGACTACGATGAGACTTTCTCGCACGTAGTGATGCTTAAGTTTGTTATAATTATGTTAGCAATTGCCGCGTTTTATGATTATGAAATCTGGCAGGTGGACGTCAAAACATCATTCCTTAACGAGTTTCCTTACGAAAGAGTTATATATGATGCAACCAAAAGGTTTTGTCGATCCTAAGGATGCTAGCAAAGTTTGCAAGCTCCAACGATCCATCTATGGACCGGTGCAAGCATCTCGGAGTTGTAATATGTGCTTTGATGAGGTGATCAAAGCTTTTGGTTTCATATAAACTTATGGAGAGGCTGGAATTTACAAGAAAGTGAGTGGGAGCTCTATAGAATTTATGATAGTATATGTGCATGACATATTGTTGATTGGAAATGATGTTGAATTTCTAGAAAGCATAAAGGGTTATTTGAAAGGATTTTCTCAAAGGAGGACCTGGGTAAAGCTGCTTACATATTGGGCATCAAGATCTGTAGAGATAGATCAAGACACTTGATAAGACTTTCACAAAACACATACCTTGACAAGATTTTGAAGGAGTTCAAAATAGATCAGTCAAAGAAGGAGTTCTTTCCTATATTGTAAAGTATGAGGCTGAGTAAGACTCAAAGCTTGACCATGGCAGAAGAAAGAGAAAGGATGAAGGTCGTCCGCTATGCCTCAGCCATAGGCTCTATAATGTATGCCATGCTATGTACCATACCTGATGTGTGCCTTGCCTGGCTAGGGGGTACAAGAGTGATCTAGGAGTGGATCACTTGACAACGGTCAAAATTATCCTTAGGTACCTAAAGAGGACTAAGGAAATGTTTGTCGATTATGGAGGTGATAAAGAGTTCATTGTAAAGGGTAACGTCGATGCAAGCTTCGACACCGATCCGGATGACTCTGAGTCGCAAACCGAATACATATGGTCAAGTAGTCATTTGGAATAGCTCCAAGTGGAGTGTGGTAGCAGGATCTACAGTATGACATGGAGATTTGCAAAGTACACACAGATCTGAATGTTGCAGACCCATTGACTAAAACCTCTCTCACAAGAAAAACATGATCAAACCCAGAGCTCATTGGGTTTAATCACATAGCAATGTGAAATAGATTATTGACTCTAGTGCAAGTGGGAGACTGTTGGAAATATTCCCTAGAGGCAATAATAAATTGGTTATTATCATATATCCCTGTTCATGATAAATGCTTATTATTCATGCTAGAATTGTATTGACCGGAAACTTAGATACATGTGTGAATACATAAACAACACCGTGTCCCTAGTGGGCCTCTACCAGACTAGCTCGTTGATCAAAGATTGTTAAGGTTTCCTACCCATGGTCAGGAGTTGTCATTTGATAATGGGATCTCATCATTAGGAGAACGATATGATTTACAAGAGCCAACCATAAGCTTAGCATATGATCATATCACTTAAGTTTATTGCTACAGCTTTCTTCATGTCAAATATCTATTCCTAAGACCATGAGATTATGCAACTCCCGGATACCGGAGGTATACCTTGTGTGCTATCAAACGTTTTTTTTACAGAAAGACTGTAAGGAGACCCCCTACAGTATAATTGGTGCAACAAACCCAAATTGCAAGTACCATGCCTTGAACCTGGGTGGGTGGGAAGGCATCAACCCCTTTCCACCACTAGGCTATGCCTTAGTCTGCTATGCTATCAAATGTCACTTCGCAACTACGTGATCATAAAGATGCTCAATAGGTATCTCCGAAGGTGTCTGTTGGGTTGGTATGGATCGAGACTGGGACTTGTCACTCCATATGACGGAGAGATATCTCTAGGCCCTCTCGGTTATAAAGAAACTTTCTGGTAACGAGATTGAATTAGGTATGGAGATACCAACAATCGAATCTCGGGCAAGTAACACATCACTGAACAAAGGGAATTGCATACGGGATTAACTCAATCCTCGACATAGTGGTTCAATCGATAAAAGATCTTCATGGAATATGTAGGAACCAATATGGGCATCCAGGTTCCGCTATTGGTTATTGATCAGAGAGGTGTCTCGGTCATGTCTACATGATTCTCGAATCCATGGGGTCCGCACGCTTAACGTTCGAGGACGCTAGAGTAGAATTTGATATTTGTACTGGTGACTGAAAGTTGTTCGGAGTCCCAGATGATATCCCAGACATCGCGAGGAACTCCGGAATAATCTGGAGGTATAGATTTGCATATGGAAAGTCATTTTTGGGATTATGGAAAAAGCAGTTTTTTCGGTATTGTATCGGGAAGCTTCTAGAGGATTTCGGAGGGGTCCAGAAGTCCACAAGTGGGTCCACCACATCCCGAGGACTAGCACGGGATAATGGGAGGCACCCTGGCCTCTTTGGGTTGGGCGCTCCAACCCCAAAGACCCATGCAGCAACGGGGGAAAGATTCCCAGCTCCGTACGACGAAAGGGGGAACGTAGCATGCAATTTCAAAAAAATTCCTACGCTCATGCAAGATCTATCTAGGAGACGCATAGCAACGATACGGGGAGAGTGTGTCCACGTACCCTCATAGATCGAAAGTAGAAACGTATGACAACGCGGTTGATGTAGTCGAACTTCTTCTCATTCCGACCAATCAAGCACTGAACGTACGCCACCTCTGAGTTCTGCACATGTTCAGCTCGATGACATCCCTCGAGCTCTTGATCCAGCAAAGTATCGAGGGTGAGTTCCGTCAGCACGATGGCGTGGTGACGGTGATGGTGAAGTGATCCACGCAGGGCTTCGCCTAAGCACTACGTGAATATGACCGGAGGCGTAAACTGTGGAGGGGGGCGCCGCACACGGCTAGGAATCAATGTTGTGTGTTCTAGAGGTGCCCCCCACATATATATATAGGTGGGAGAGGGAGGAGAGCAGCAATCGGTGCCCCAACTACGAGGGATCCTACTTGGGTGCCTCCTCCAAGTCAGCCTCCCCCCTTCCGTATGCATCAGAGGGGGAAGGAAAGAGAGGGGGGAGGGGAAGGAAAGGGGAGGCCGAATCCTCCCCTTTCCTTCTCCCTTCCCTCCTTTCCTGTTACTCCTATCTCGGCCTATAGGGGGTGCACCAGCCCCTTAGGTGCTGGTCTATCCCTCTCTTGGCCCATTAGGCTCATACAGTTTGTCGGGGGGGGGGGGGGTGCCCGGAACCCCTTTCGGTGCCCCGATATGTACCCGATACCCCCATAACACTTCTGGTGTCCGAATATCACCGTCCTATATATGAATCTTTACCTCTCAACCATTTCAAGACTCCTGTCATGTTCATGATCTCATCTGGGACTCCGAACAACATTCGGTCACCAAATCACATAACTCAAATAATACAAAATCGTCATTGTACATTAAGCGTGCAGAGCCTACGGGTTCGAGAACTATGTAGACATGACCGAGACACCTCTCCGGTCAATAACCAACAGCGAAACCTAGATGCTCATATTGGTTCCCACATATTCGACGAAGATCGTTATCGGTCATACCGTACTGACAACATACGTTATTCCCTTTGTCATCGGTAGGTTACTTTCCCAAGATTTGATCGTCGGTATCTTCATACCTAGTTCAATCTTCTTACCGGCAAGTCTCTTTACTCATTCTGTAATACATAATCCCGCAACTAACTCATTAGTCACATTGCTTGCAAGGCTTGTTATGATGTGCATTACTAAGAGGCCAAGAGATACCTCTCCGATACTCAGAGTGACAAATCCTAATCTCGATCTATGCCAACCCAACAAACACCTTCGAAGATACCTGTAGAGAATCTTTATAATCACCCAGTTACGTTGTGATGTTTGATAGCACACAAGGTATTCCTCCGGTATCCAAGAGTCGCGTAATCTCATAGTCGAAGGGATATGTATTTGACATGAAGAAAGCAATAGCAATAAAACGGAACGATCAACATGCTAAGCTAAAGGATGGGTCTTGTCCATCACATCATTCTCCTAATGATGTGATCCCGTTCATCAAATGACAACACATGTCTATGGTTAGGAACTTAACCATCTTTGATTAACGAGCTAGTCTAGTAGAGGCTTACTGGGGACACGGTGTTTTGTCTATGTATTCACACATGGATCAAGTTTCCGGTTAATACAATTCTAGCATGAATAATAAACATTTATCATGATTTAAGGAAATATAAATAACTTCATTATTGCCTCTAGGGCATATTTCCTTCAGTCTCCCACTTACACTAGAGTCAATAATCTAGATTACATTGTAATGATTCTAACACCCATGGAGTCTTGGTGCTGATCATGTTTTGCTCATGGAAGAGGCTTAGTCAACGGGTCTGCCACATTCAGATCCGTATGTATTTTGCAAATCTCTTTGTCTCCCTCCTTGACTTGATCACGGATGGAGTTGAAGCGTCTCTTGATGTGTTTGGTTCTTTTGTGAAATCTGGATTCCTTCGCCAAGGCAATTGCTCCAGTATTGTCACAAAAGATTTTCATTGGACCTGATGCACTAGGTATTACACCTATATCGGATATGAACTCCTTCATCTAGACTCCTTCATTCGCTGCTTCCAAAGCAGCTATGTACTCTGCTTCACACGTAGATCCCGCCATGATCCTTTGCTTGGAACTGCACCAACTGACAGCTCCACCAGTCAATATAAATGTGTATCCGGTTTGTGACTTAGAGTCATCCGGATAAGTGTCAAAGCTAGTATCGATGTAACCATTTACGACGAGCTCTTTTTCACCTCCGTAAATGAGAAACATATCCTTAGTCCTTTTCAGGTACTTCAGGATGTTCTTGACCGCTGTCCAGTGATCCACTCCTGGATTACTTTGGTACCTCCCTTCTAGACTTATAGCAGGGCACACATCAGGTCTGGTACACATCATAGCATACATGATAGAACCTATGGTTGAGGCATAGGGAATGACTTTCATTTTCTCTCTATTTTTTTGCAGTGGTCAGGCTTTGAGTCTGACTCAACTTCATGCCTTGTAACACAGGCAAGAACCCTTTATTTGACTGATCCATTTTGAATTTCTTCAAAACTTTATCAAGGTATGTGCTTTCTAAAAGCCCAATTAAGTGTCTTGATCTACATCTATATATCTTCATGCCTAATATATAAGTAGCTTCACCGAGGTCTTTCATTGAAAAACTCCTATTCAAGTATCCTTTTATGTTATCTAGAAATTCTATATCATTTCCAATCAACAGTATGTCATCCACATATAATATTAGAAATGCTACAAAGCTCCCACTCACTTTCTTGTAAATACATGCTTCTCCGAAAGTCTGTATAAAACCATATGCTTTGATCACACTATCAAAGCGTATATTCCAACTCCGAGATGCTTGCACCAGTCCATAAATGGATTGCTAGAGCTTGCACACTTTGTTACCGCCTTTAGGATCGACAAAACCTTCTGGTTGCATCATATACAACTCTTCTTTGATAAATACATTAAGGAATGCAGTTTTGATGCCCATTTGTCAGATTTCATAATCATAAAATGCGGCAATTGCTAACATGATTTGGACAGACTTAAGCATGGCTACGGGTGAGAAATTCTCATCATAGTCAACTCCTTGAACTTGTCAAAAACCTTTCGCAACAAGTAGAGCTTTGTATATAGTAACATTACCATCAGTGTCAGTCTTCTTCTTGAAGATCCATTTATTCTCTATGGCTTGCCGGTCATCAGGCAAGTCAACCAAAGTCCACATTTTGTTCTCATATATGGATCCTATCTTTAGATTTCATGGCCTCAAGCCATTTATCGTAATCTGGGCTCATCATCGCTTCCTCATAGTTCATAGGTTCATCATGGTCTAGTAACATGACTTCCAGAACAGGATTACTGTCGGTGTCAAAACCGGCGGATCTCGGGTAGGGGGTCCCGAACTATGCGTTTAAGGCGGATGGTAACAGGAGGCAGGGGACACGATGTTTACCCAGGTTCGGGCCCTCTTGATGGAGGTAATACCCTACGTCCTTCTTGATTGTTCTTGATGATATGAGTATTACAAGAGTTGATCTACCACGAGATCAAAGAGGCTAAACCCTAGAAGCTAGCCTATGGTATGATTGTCCGTTGTCCTACGGACTAAACGCTACGGTTTATATAGACACCGGAGGGGGCTAGGGTTACACAAGTTCGGTTACAAAGGAGGAGATATACATATCCGTACTACCTAGCTTGCCTTCCACGCCAAGTAGAGTCCCATCCGGACACGGGACAAAGTCTTCAATCTCGTATCTTCATAGTCCAACTGTCTGACCAAAGGACATAGTCCGGCTGTCTGGAGACCCCCTAATCCAGGACTCCCTCAGTAGCCCCTGAACCGGGCTTCAATGACGATGAGTCCGGCACACAGTGTTGTCTTCGGCATTGCAAGGCGGGTTCCTCCTCCGAATACATCATAGAAGAGTTTGAACATAAGGATAGTGTCCGACCCTACAAAATAAGTTCCACGTACCACTGTAGAGAGAATAATATTTCCAGAAATCTAATCTGTTGACACGTTTTGATAGCATGACATCACGCCATGGCCCAGTTTTTATTCGAACCGCTTTTCTTTACCAGCTCCACACATATCGCGAGGCGGTTTTCTTGACACATCTTGTCAAAGCAGAGATCGCGTTCCCCTTATTACGGGATTCTCATCAATACTGGCGTGGGTAACCCAACCGCACCATCAATTACGATGCCTGGGGAATAAGCGGTTTTGCCAGGCAAGTGGGGGGACACATCGCCTCTTCTGCCCTTATAAAGGGACAAAGATTTACGTTTTTCACCCACGCCTTCTTCCTCCTCGCTTACCCATTCCGCACACTCAAGCTCTAGCGCCCAAGCTCGCGTTCTTCTTATCAAACCACTCCAAGCATGTCCGGAGCAGGAGGCAAGTGGATGGTCTCTTCCGTCAAGGAGGAGAACATCAAAAAGTTACGGGAAGCCGGATACTTGGCCGTGGATATCGCGCACCGGCTGCCAAATGTGAGGCAGATCGTCCCCATGCCCGAACCCCATGAGAGGGTAGTTTTTCTTACCCATTTCGTCCGCGGACTGGGATTTCCTCTCCACCCGTTTGTCCGCGGGCTCATGTTCTACTATGGGTTGGATTTTCATGATCTGGCCCCCAGTTTCATCCTCAACATCTCGGCGTTTATCGTCGTGTGCGAGGCCTTCCTCTGCATCAGGCCCCACTTCGGCCTATGGCTGAAAACCTTCAATGTTAAACCGAAGGTGGTGGGTGGCCAGCAAGCAGAGTGCAGAGGCGCCATGGTGGGCAAGATGCCTAATGTCACCTGGCTCGAGGGCACCTATGTGGATACCATAAAGGGGTGGCAATCGGGGTGGTTCTACATCACCGAGCCGCGTGACTCCAACTGGGTGGCGGCCCCCAAATTTCGATCCGGAATCCCCATGTCTGTGTCAAAACCGGCGGATCTCGGGTAGCGGGTCCCGAACTGTGCGTCTAGGCCGGATGGTAATAGGATACAAGGGACACGAAGTTTTACCCAGGTTCGGGCCCTCTCGATGGAGGTAAAACCCTACGTCCTGCTTGATTAATATTGATGATATGGGTAGTACACGAGTAGATCTACCACGAGATCGAGGAGGCTAAACCCTAGAAGCTAGCCTATGGTATGATTGTTGATGTGTATGTTGTCCTACGGACTAAAACCCACCGGTTTATATAGACACCGGATAGGGTTAGGGTTACATAGAGTCGGTTACAATGGTAGGAGATCTACATATCCGTATCGCCAAGCTTGCCTTCCACGCCAAGGAAAGTCCCTTCCGGACATGGGACGAAGTCTTCAATCTTGTATCTTCATAGTCCAGGAGTCCTGCTGAAGGTATAGTCCGGCCATCCGGACACCCCCTAATACAGGACTCCCTCAGTAGCCCCTGAACCAGGCTTCAATGACGACGAGTCCGGCGCGCAGATTGTCTTCGGCATTGCAAGGCGGGTTCCTCCTCCAAGTACTTCATAGAAGATTCTTCACACAAAGATAGTGTCCGGCTCTGTAAAATAAGTTTCCACATATTGCCATAGAGAGAATAATATTTACACCAATCTAATCTGCTGACGTATTCCGTAGCGTGTCAGACCATAGCCAAGCCTTTATCCGAGTCGTTTCATTATCCCACCTCAGCGCGTCATGCGAGGCGGTTTCCTTGGAACGTCTTGTTAAAGCAGAGATCGTGTCCCCTTATTCCGAGATTCTCATCAATAAGGGCGTGGGTAACCCAACCGCTTCTAGGACTCCTAGATTATAGGCAAGTCCAAACGGACACGGAGAGGACGCTTGATATTCACCCTCTTTATAATGGGACAAGGCTTTTATTTTTCCCTCCCGTGCTCAATCGAATCCTTCCCTCACCTCAAGCTCAAGCGCCCAAAGTTCAGGTCAGGTGCTCCAAACCTTCAGTCATGTCCGGATCTAGCCTTCAAGGCCGATGGGTGCCTTCCTCCGTCACGGAAGAAGACATCAAAAAGTTGAGGGAGGCTAGATATCTGACCGCCGAGATTTTGCATCGGCTGCCTCCCCGAGGGCAGGCCGTCCCTACCCCTGAACCCAACGAGAACGTCGTGTTCATCTCCCACTTCCTCCAAGGTATAGGCCTTGCTCTGGATCCTTTCTTCAGGGGTTTGATGTTTTATTACGGGCTAGACTTCCATGATCTAGCTCCGAACTCCTTTCTTCATATCATGACATTTATTGTCATGTGCGAGGCCTTCCTCCGGGTTACCCCTCACTTTGGCCTATGGCTCAAGACCTTTGAAGTGAAGCCGAAGATGATCGAGGGGCAACATGCAGCGTGTGGAGGTGCCTCAATATGCAAGATGACGGGAGCTCCGTGGCCCAAAGGTTCCATCCCAGAGGTGTCTGAATTGTGGCAACAGGAGTGGTTCTATATCACGGCTCCCAGAAGTGCCAAGTGGGCGGCCGCCCCTGTTTTCCGCTCGGGCCCTCCACCACAACTGATCTCATGGATCAGCAGAGGTCTGAGCTGGGGTCTAGCCAAGGACGTGCCTATACTGCAAAGCTGCATTCGAGATCTCTTCAATGGAGATTTCAGTTTGGTTGTGGTAATACAAGTTATGCTAGTTCGTCAAGTCCAGCCTTGCAAACGCCGGCCTCTTCGCCTGTGGGAGTTCAATCACGAAGGACCGCGTGTCATTCAAAATTTTCTCGGCCTGATGGATGAGGAGATGTACAAGTCATTCTTCGGACCTCAAGTGGAGTGTTCGGAAATTACCGAGGACGTGGGCCTGAGTAGTAACCGTGCCGCTGAACAGGTAAGGCATCTTCTGGCCGAACATACTATCTCTCCTTTGTTACGAAGTTATTTCTGAGAGTTCGCTTTTCGACCAGGACTGGCTAACAAAGGCGAAGTTGATTCGGTGTTCGGCCCCCCTCCCTGAGGGTTTGGAAAATCCGGTATTGGAAAAGATGCTCCAGGCCGCACCTTGCCCGGAGCCCTTGAAGGAAGATATTGTGGAGGATAATATGGGCGGATGCGGGCCCCCAACGCTGCCCATTCTAACCGAGGGAGCGAGCGTCTCCATGAAGGAAGACAACCAAAAGAGGAAAAGGACTGCGCCCGGGGATTTGGAAGCCGAAGCTTCCAAACGGGAGAAGAAGTCACCCACAGAGGGTCCTACCTTGGGGGGCGCTGTTGCCGCACAAAGTCCGCGGGGGGGTCAATTCTCCCGCGAGTCGTAAGTGACCTGAAATACTTGGATAGTACAGATATGCCATCTTTTTCTTCTGAGAAAATAACCACCTCATATATTTTGCAGTTTGGGCCTTAGCCCCTCTCAAATGAGCTCGTCTTCGGGGGATCTTCTTCCAGAGATGATGGAGAGCGGAACGCCTCCTCCAGACTCCTCCGCTCCAGAAGCGGGCGACCCTGAAGTGTTGTCGCGGAGGGCCTCTCCGAGTCCGGTGAGGCCAGAAGATAATCCCATTGACCCCCGAAGCTCCCAGTGTCGGGCTCCCGAAGAGAGCAGACAAAAGAGTCCGGCGCCGTCTAGTGTGCGATCGGATGTTCTGAGGGAGTTGGTGGGGCGAGCGGCCATCTCAGACGAACACCGTGTGCTGATGAATACGGTGATGGAGAGAATCTCATCCGCCGAAAGCGGATTGCATGAAGCTTTTATGAGTCTACTGACAGGCTTTGAGGTACGTAAAAGAATGTATGATAGTCCTGCACATGCTAGGTGTGCCCCGTGTAGATAGTAGCCCCTGAGACTCTGGTTGTCGTCGGAAATGATGATGAACAGAGGATCATATTCCCAGGTAATAACCATACTGCCTCTATGTGCAGGTGATGGAAGCTCCGGTGGCTAGCCGGACTAGCGAGTTTGCCCATTTAGAACGACAGTTGGATGCGGCAGACGCCGACATCGAGCTTGTTAACAAAAGGCTTGACGAGGCACAGGGTAAGTGTCATTATCTGGTAAACGTCACATAGGAGGAGGAGCATCAGCAGCGCTCACCAGTATCTTTAATATGTTGTGACTGCAGATGGAGCTGCCACTGTTGAAGCCTTGCGGGCAGAACTTGCCCGAGCCAAGGAACAAGCGAGGTTGGGTAATGCGGCTGCTTTGAAGGCGGCCGAAGAGTTGCAAGCCGAGAAGGCCGCACATGGCGAGAGCCGAGACATGATGGCCAAGATGGCCATAGAATTAAAAGCCGCCGCCGACCGTTGCCGGGTTCTTGAAAAGGAAAACCAGGCGAAGGCATCGGACCTTGAGAAGGCTGCTGCGATGAGAAAAGACCTCCGCTCTGCTATGAGGGCAAAGAAGGAGGAGCTGCGGGAAGCCGGGGATATTGTAGCTGGGAAATCCTTTATGTTGCGGAGGAAGTTCGGAGATCCACGGTATGCCCCTCTGGATCAGCTGTGGAGCTTGGAGGATGTGTATATGGATTTGGCGGCGAGCGCTGCTGATGCGGCCAAGTACTTCCAGGGTCAGACGGACCGTGAAGTAGACCAGCTGCTTTGGAGACAATTCCATTCTCCCGAGCGTCCACTTTCATTGACTGACCAATTAGCCGAATGGGCCGAACTAAATAGGTTGTCCGGACTCTCCATGAGGTCTGTTGTGGATCAGCTATGGCCAGAAAGGTCAAAACCGAACAGCTATTTCAGCTTGGTGCAGCAGTTTCTTGACGTGGTGCCGTGCATTAATGCGATGAAGAGGTCGGCGTGCATAGAAGGCGCACGGATGGCCTTTTCCCGTGTTAAGGCATACTGGGTGGAGATGGATGCTACCAATGTTGCAGCGCGGGATTCGCCCATAGGTCGAAATGCTGCTGAGCACTACTTTGAAGAAGTTCTTGAGGGTGCCCGTTTGATAGAGACCCAGTGCTCAAAAAATATTATGTTTGAGTGATATGTAATCTCATTGTAAGCGAAATGCTTTTATAAATTTTTATAAGGCTATTTTTATACTTTTGCCTGAAAGTAATATGATGCCTCCTGGGCGGCCGTTTATGTATACATGCGTATAACCTGAAAGATTGCAGTCGTCGGCTTCTACCCCCACGCATATAATGCAGAGGTGCTCGCAAAAACACGTGTTCACACTTAACCCAACGTCTTGGTCCTATTAAGGAGGTGATAGCGGAGCGAGCGAGGCAACCGGACTATAATGCTTTAGCACTTTCACTTAGCCATAGGAGTTTGACAGTGGGGCTACTAGATAGTCCCTGGTGGCTCCGCACTCTCCCAATTCTGGGGTGCGTAGATGCCTGGCCGGAAAACGGTCCTTCGTTAAGGCGGAGGAATTCTAACATTCCCGCAGGTCATCGAGTGGTTGACCAGTCTCACGCTATATCATGACAGTCAGTTTTCGGCTTTCTCTACTGAGGTGCTCGTCCGGATGAACTAGGGCACAATCGCAGTAGTTCTCCTGGTGCTACCTTAGCCGGTAAAGCGGAACGTAAGGCACCAAAACACAGGAGCCGGGCAAACCCAACATTTGACCAAATACAATGATTCGGAGCTGATGCATATAGGGCCAAACTCGCGATGCCGAACACTCCCTAAGGTATTCGGTCTTTGTGGTATAAACCGGGCCTAAATAATGGCCTTTGTAAGAAGCCCCGTGTGTCCAGGTACGTGCATTGTTCTGGCGTGGCCACATGCCAAGACGTCAGCATCCTTCAACGGTGGATATGTATCAACAAGAGACAGTAAAAAAGGTTTATGCAGGGTCTTAATCTAAAAAGAATCCTTGGAGCGGTTCCCTGCTGCACGTCTGCGCCTGTGTCTCCGTTGTGCCGTATCCTGGACGGGTGTAGCACGATGATCGTCTGTAAAAAAGAGGAAGTTAAGTGAAAAGGTTGTCGTGCAAAAAGATAGTTTTTTTAAAAGAAAACTATGTATAATTGAAGATGATAAGAAATTGCCACTTGTCTGCGCACATTGAGCCCCTTGTATTGAAAAATAGGGGTGTGACCACTTATTCAGTATAAATAGCAGCGCCGGACTTGATTAGTTATGTCTGAGGTCTTGACGACCTATTTGGATGCTTTCAATAGTCCGGGCGCCTTTAGTGTGCGGCTGCCAAGGCAGCCGCACTCTCTTCGGTGCGCAGAGATCGCTTGATATTTCCGTTCACTGAAATGATGCCACGTGGACCGGGCATCTTGAGTGTGAGGGAGGCGTAGTGTGGTATTGTATTAAAGCGAGCGAAATCTTCGCATCCGAGTAGTGCTTGATAGCCACTTCGAAACAGAGCGATGTGGAAGGTTAAATGCTCGCGACGGAAGTTATCAGGGGAGCCGAATATAACCTGTAGTAGGAGGGAGCCCGTACAACGAGCCCCTGGGCCTGGCGTTACTCCTCTAAAGGTAGTATTGCTATGGCGAATTTGTGTTGGGTCTAACCCCATCCCGCGGATTGTATCCTGATATATTAAGTTTAGGCTGCTGTCGTCGTCCATCAAGACTCGTGTGAAGTGATATCCGCCAATTATTGGGTCTAATACCAGGGCAGCCCATCCTGCGTGTCGGATACTTGCTGAGTAATCGCGATGGTCGAAAGTGATCGGTTGAGATGACCAGTGGCAGGACTTCGCAGTGACAGGCACTTGGGTTTATTTTCCTGAGAGTGCCGTGTTGTTTTTTCCCTTGATCACGTGTAACACGTTTACTATTTTGACTTCTGGTGGAAATTTCTTTTGTTCTGCCGTGTCTTGCTTGGGAGGCTCGTCCCCGTCTTCACTTGGTGTATCCTCCCCCTTATGTACGGCGTTGAGCTTGCCGGACTGCTTGAAGACCCAACATTCTCTGTGGGTATGATTAGCAGGTTTACCAGGGGTACTATGGATCTGACGTACTTGGTCCAGAATTTTGTTGAGGCTGGACAGTTCATCCATGGTGCCTTTAGGGGGCGGCTTTTGACCTGGCCGAGAGCTTTTGAATCCAGCATTTACTGTAGTGCCCTTCGTGCTGTCTTCTTTATTCCAGCATTTGTTGTTTCTGTTGCGCCGTGATTTCCCATTTCCATCTCTAACTTCAGATGTACTGGGCTCGCTGGTGCTGCATCTGGCTAGCCAGCTGTCCTCACCCGCGCAAAAGCGGGTCATGAGGTTTGTTAATGCGGCCATCGTTATCGGCTTGTTTTGGCCAAGGTGTCGGGCGAGCCATTCGTCACAGACGCTATGCTTGAAAGCTGCCAAGGCTTCGGTGTCCGGACAGTCGACAATCTGGTTCTTTTTTGTAAGAAACCTGTTCCACAGCTTTCGGGCTGACTCTCCGGGCTGTTGACTTATATGACTCAAATCGTCCGCATCCGGAGGTCGGACATAAGTCCCTTGAAAATTTGCCCGAAAGGCGTCTTCGAGCTCTTCCCAACTTCCAATGGAGCTTTCGGGGAGGCCTTTGAGCCAGTGACGAGCTGGCCCTTTGAGCCTGAGGGGTAAGTACTTGATGGCGTGGAGATCATCTCCTCGAGCCATATGGATATGGAGGATGTAGTCCTCAATCCAGACCCCAGGGTCTGTTGTTCCGTCGTATGCCTCTATGTTTACGGGCTTGAATCCCTCTAGAAATTCATGGTCCAGCACCTCATCGGTGAAACATAGGGGGTGTGCGGCGCCCCTGTAGCTGGGTGTACCACGTTGTTCGGATGTTTGTTGTGTTGCATTGTATGCTGGGGCACGCTTGTGTGGTCCATAGATGGATCTTGTTGCACCGTCCTTTGGGTGCGAGCCCTCGCATGGGTCGTGTATTGTATTGTGAGCTGCGTTGTATGCCGCTCTGTGTTGGTAGAGGGGTCGTCTATCCGACCAGGTGGCTGCTTTGATATTTGGTTGTGGGGGGTCTGAGGCCTCCTCATCGAATTCGGGTAGCAGCTTCCACTTTGGGTAGCTCTTGGAGGGGCGATTATCGCCGTACCTTGCTGCTATGTTGAGTATTTTGCTCCATCTAATGTGGAGTGTGTCTTGCGCAGCCTTGAGCCTTTGCTTCTGCTTTTTTAGACTCTCGCGGTGGCAACAAGTCTTTTGCGGGCAGTCTGCTGCTCCGGGTGCCTGTCCGGTGTAACGTCGTCCGGACCATTATCCTTGATAGGATTTGTTTGTTCGGTTTGATTATCCGGATTGCCATTGTCTAGCAGCGGTTCGCCCTGCTCCAGCGCTGGGTATGTGTGATCGCTATTTCTATCGAGGCAGGATTTGGGGCGGTGCTTGCATCGCCGCTTTGACTGCTTTTTGAGGGAACAAGCCTTCGGTGCGTCCTTCCGCTCCTCGTCGTCATCTTTTGGTGCGACCACCATGTATACGTCATATGACGAGGTGGCGTTCCAAGGCCCGATAGGCGCTGGTTCTTTATCGTCTCCTTCATTGACGTCCATATCGTCGATGTCTTCGAAGTCGAAGTCGAGCATGTCGGTTAAATCATCGACAGTGGCTATAAAGTGGGTGGTGGGTGGGCTTTGAGTTTCTTCATCGTCCGTATCCCAACCTTGCTGACCGTAGTCCGGCCAGGACTCTCCTGACAAAGAGAGAGACTTTAGTGATTTCATAATATCGCCAAAGGGCAAGTGCTGAAAGATGTCCGCGGCAGTAAACTCCATGATCGGCGCCCAATCGGATTCGATCGGCAGAGGCGCGAATGGTTCGGAGTCCGGAGAGGAGTCCGGCTTCTTGGAATCACGAGTCTCGCGGAGTGCGGGGCTGGTGTTCAGCTCGATCGCCGTTAGGATCGCAGCCCCCGAGGCGGCGTCCAACCACCCATCCTCGATCGGCGCAGTTGGCTCCGAATTAAGGGTCAAAGCCGATGCGGGTGCGGCCTTCAGGGCACTGTTAGGAGGCAGAGCTAGATCATGCTCGTCGTGGCAGCGCTGCGCGCTCGGCAGTGGCTCGAATCCGTCAAAGATCAAGTCCCCGCGGATGTCAGCCGTGTAGTTTAAACTTCCAAATCTGACCTGACGGCCAGGGGCATAGCTTTTGATCCGCTCCAGATGGCCAAGTGAATTGGCCCGCAGTGCAAAGCCGCCGAAGACGAAGATCTGTCCGGGGAGGAAGGTCTCACCCTAGACTGCATCGTTATTGATGATCGTAGGAGCCATCGAGCCTGATGGCGACGACACAAAGGAACTCTCAATGAAAGCACCAATGTCAGTGTCAAAACCGGTGGATCTCGGGTAGGGGGTCCCGAACTGTGCGTCTAGGACGGATGGTAACAGGAGACAAGGGACACGAAGTTTTACCCAGGTTCGGGCCCTCTCGATGGAGGTAAAACCCTACGTCCTGCTTGATTAATATTGATGATATGGGTAGTACAAGAGTAGATCTACCACGAGATCGAGGAGGCTAAACCCTAGAAGCTAGCCTATGGTATGATTGTTGATGTGTAGTTGTCCTACGGACTAAAACCCACCGGTTTATATAGACACCGGATAGGGTTAGGGTTACATAGAGTCGGTTACAATGGTAGGAGATCTACATATCCGTATCGCCAAGCTTGCCTTCCACGCCAAGGAAAGTCCCTTCCGTACATGGGACGAAGTCTTCAATCTTGTATCTTCATAGTCCAGGAGTCCGACTGAAGGTATAGTCCGGCCATCTGGACACCCCCTAATCCAGGACTCCCTCATCCCACACGGCTCACCTCCTAGAAAAAGAAGGGCATGTCCTGGGGTTCTCCGGTAGAGCTGACCGGACTCCAGACCTGCATCCAGAACATGACGAACAAGAAAATCAAGCTCGTCAACATGGTCCAGGTTATGCTCTTCCGCCGAATCCTTCTGTGTCAACGACGGGCATTTGTTTTGTGGGAGTTTGACTCGGCTAAGCACCAGACGCTGCGAGAGCTCTATGACACGACACACGAGGACGTCTGGAGGGTGCTGTTCAAGAGCGCCGAGATGCCTCCCTCCCTCACCGAGGACCGCGAACTCAGCGCAAAGCGTCACGCCCATCCGGTAGGCTTTTATATCTCTCAGGGTATTTATTTGCCCCAGTTTAGTTATGTGCTGGATCTAAGCTTTCATGTCATTAACAGGACTGGATAGAGACAACGGAGTAGCTTGATTGCCCAGCCCCCCTGCCTGAAGATCCTGCAGACGCTCTTCTAACAAAGATGCTGACTCCGGCACCTTACGAGGTGCCGGCAAAGAAGGCCAAGAAGACGGACATGGGGACCCGAAAGGGTCTCCGGCGCAAGGTTATATCGGACTCATCGTCCGATGACTCCGACACGCACTCCTCCCACGGAAACGAGGAGGAGAAAATTTCTCCCCCCCCCCAGCCGGGGGAGACAAGAAAAGGAAGGTCGGCCCATCCGGGGAGGCCGAAGGGTCCAAGAAGTGAAGGACCCTCCCTCCGGACTGTGCCGTGATGGCCGCTGACAGCGGCTACGAGTGGCTACCCAGGGACAAGCCCCTGGCAGGTCGTAAGTGTCCGGACACCATAATGCTTCATGGTATGTTTTATTGTACTGCTTTTCCTCATGCCGAACATGATTATGCAGTCCATCCCGAGCTCATCTCGACATACCCTCGTCGAGCGGTTCTTTGGACTCGTCGGATATGAACAAAGGTTCTCCTCCGACCGCTTCCACCCTCGCCCTACGGACAACACCGAGGTGTTGTCTCAAAAGGCACCGAGCCAAGGGGAGGTGATCCTGGGGGCGCCTCACGGTGACCTCCCGGACCCTGGGTACCAAGGGAGCGAGGCTCCTACGGGCTTCGACTTCAGGCCCCAGCCGGATACTGCGCCGGAACCTTTGATGGTTCTGGACTCCGGCAGGCGGTCCCCCATTAAGGGGGGCCAACCATCCGTGCCGGTGTCTGATGTCTACTACACAACCTTCTTCTTGTAGACGTTCTTGGGCCTACAAGTGCACAAGTTTGTAGGATAGTAGCAAATTTCCCTCAAGTGGATGACCTAAGGTTTATCAATCCGTAGGAGGCGTAGGATGAAGATGGTCTCTCTCAAGCAACCCTGCAACCAAATAACAAAGAGTCTCTTGTGTCCCCAACACACCCAATACAATGGTAAATTGTATAGGTGCACTAGTTCGGCGAAGAGATGGTGATACAAGTGGTATATGGATAGTAGATAATAGTTTTTGGAATCTAAAATAATAAAAACAGCAAGGTAACAAGCGATAAAAGTGAGCGTAAACGGTATTGCAATGCGTGGAAACAAGGCCTAGGGTTCATACTTTCGCTAGTGTAAGTTCCCTCAACAATACGAACATAATTGGATCACATAACTATCCCTCAACATGCAACAAAGAGTCACTCCAAAGTCACTAATAGCGGAGAACGAACGAAGAGATTATTGTAGGGTACGAAACCACCTCAAAGTTATTATTTCCAATCAATCCGTTGGGCTATTCCTATAGGTGTCACAAACAGCCCTAGAGTTCGTACTAGAATAACACCTTAAGACACAAATCAACCAAAACCCAAATGTCACCTAGATACTCCAATGTCACCTCAAGTATCCATGGGTATGATTATACGATATGCGTCACACAATCTCAGATTCATCTATTCAACCAACACAAAGGACCTCAAAGAGAGCCCCAAAGTTTCTACCGGAGAATCACAACGAAAACGTGTGCCAACCCCTATGCATAGGTTCATGAACCCACAAGTTGGTCATCAAAACATACATCAAGTGGCACGTGGTATCCCATTGTCACTACAGATATCCACGACAAGACATACATCAAGTGTTCTCAAATCTTTAAAGACTCAATCCGATAAAATTTCTTCAAAGGGGAAACTCAATTCATTACAAGAGAGAAGAGGGGGAGGAGAAACATAGGATCCAACTATAATATCAAAGCTCGCGATACATCAAGATCGTATCACCTCAAGAACACGAGAGAGAGATCAAAGACATAGCTACTGGTACATACTCTCAGCCCCAAGGGAGAACTACTCCCTCCTCGTCATGGAGAGCACCAGGATGATGAAGATGGCCACCGGTGAGGGTTCCCCCCTCAGGCAGGGTGCCAGAACAGGGTCCCGATTGGTTTTTGGTGGCTACAGAGGCTTCTGGCGGCGGAACTCCCGATCTATGTTGCGTTCTGGAAGTTTTAGGTCACGTGGATATATATGGGTGCAGGGAGGACGTCGGAGGAGCCCCGAGGGCCCCACGAGACAGGGGCGCGCCCTAGGGGGGGCGCCCCCCACCCTCGTGAGCACCTCGTGTCTCCCCTGACGCGGGGTCCAAGTCCATCAGGTGTGTTTCCTTCCAAAAATTACTTCTCCAGTTGATTTCGTTCCGTTTCGACTCCGTCTGATATTCCTTTCCTTCGAAACACTGAAATAGGCATAAAACAGCAAATCTGGGCTGGGCCTCCGGTTAATAGGTTAGTCCCAAAAGTAATATAAAAGTGGATAATAAAGCCCAATATTGCCCAAAACAGTAGATAATATAGCATGGAGCAATCAAAAATTATAGATACATTGGAGACGTATCAAGCATCCCCAAGCTTAATTCCTGCTCGTCCTCGAGTAGGTAAATGATAAAAAAGATAATTTTTGATGTGGAATGCTAGTTGGCATAATTTCAATGTAATTCTTCTTAATTGTGGCATGAATATTCAGATCCATAAGATTCAAGACAAAACTTCATATAGACATAGAAATAATAATACTTCAAGCATACTAACAAAGCAATTATGTCTTCTCAAAATAACTTGGCCAAAGAAAGTTATCCCTACAAAATCATATAGTTTGGCTATGCTCCATCTTCCCCACACAAAGTATTTAAATCATGCACAACCCCAATAACAAGCCAAGCAATTGTTTCATACTCTAACTTTTTCAAAACTTTTTCAATCTTCACGCAATACATGAGCGTGAGCCATGGATATAGCACTATAGGTGAAATATAATGGTGGTTGTGGAGAAGACAAGAAGGGAGAAGATAGTCTCACATCAACTAGGTGTATCAACGGGCTATGGAGATGCCCATCAATAGATATCAATGTGAGTGAGTAGGGATTGCCATGCAACGGATGCACTAGAGCTATAAATGTATGAAAGCTCAACAAAAGAAACTAGTGGGTGTGCATCCAACTTTCTTGCTCATGAAGACCTAGGGAAATTTGAGGAAGCCCATCATTGGAATATACAAGCCAAGTTCTATAATGAAAGATTTCCACTAGTATATGAAAGTGACAACATATGAGACTCTCTATATGAAGAACATGGTGCTACTTTGAAGCACAATATATGAGACTTGCTATATCAAGGTGCTACTTTGAAGCACAAGTGTGGAAAAAGAGATAGTAGCATTGCCCCTTTTTATTTTTTTTATTTTTTTGGGCCTTTTTTTCTTTGGCCTTTCTCTTTTTTGGTACAATGCTCTATTGAATGATGATCATCACACTTCTATTTATTTACAACTCAATGATTACAACTCGATACTAAAACAAAGTATGACTCTATACGAATGCCTCCGGCGGTGTACCGGGATATGCAATGAATCAAGAGTGACAAGTATGAAGATTATGAAAGGTGGCTTTGCCACAAATACTATGTCAACTACATGATCATGCTAAACAATATGACAATGATGATGTGTGTCATAATAAACGGAACGGTGGAAAGTTGCATGGCAATATATCCCAGAATGGCTACGGAAATGCCATAATAGGTAGGTATGGTGGCTGTTTTGAGGAAGGTAAATGGTAGGTGTATGATACCAGCCAAAGTTGCGTGGTATTAGAGAGGCTCGCAAAGGTGGAAGGGTGAGAGTGCGTATGATCCATGGACTCAACATTAGTCATAAAGAACTCATATACTTATTGCAAAAATCTAGAAGTTATCAAAGCAAAGTACTATGCGCATGCTCCTAGGGGGATAGATTGGTAGCAAAAGACCATCGCTCGTCCCCGACCGCCACTAATAAGGAAGACAATCAATAAATAAATCATGCTCCGACTTAATCACATAACGGTTCATCATACGTGCATGCTACGGGAATCACAAACTTCAACACAAGTATTTCTCAAATTCACAACTACTCAACTAGCATGACTCTAATATCACCATCTCCATATCTCAAAACAATTATCAAGTATCAAACTTCTCATAGTATTCAACACACTCATAAGAGAATTTTATTATTCTTGGGTACCTAGCATACTAGGATTTTAAGCAAATTACCATGCTCTAAAAGATATAAGTGAAGCACTAGAGCAAATGACAAACTACTCCGAGAAATATAAGTGAAGATCAATGAGTAGTCGAATAATTATGCAACTATGTGAAGACTCTCTAACATTTAATAATTTCAGATCTTGGTATTTTATTCAATCAGCAAGCAAATCCTAACAAAATAAATTGACGCTCCAAGCAAAACACATATCATGTGACGAATAAAAATATAGCTCCAAGTAAAGTTACCGATGAACGAAGACGAAAGAGGCGATGCCTTCCGGGGCATCCCCAAGCTTAGGCTCTTGGTTGTCCTTGAATATTACCTTGGGGTGCCTTGGGCATCCCCAAGCTTAGTCTCTTTCCACTCCTTATTCCATAGTCCATCGAATCTTTACCCAAAACTAGAAAACTTCACAACACAAAACTTAACAGAAAACTCGTAAGCTCCGTTAGTATAAGAAAATAAATCACCACTTCAAGGTACTGTAATGAACTCATTCTTTATTTATATTGGTGTTAAACCTACTGTATTCTAACTTCTCCATGGTTTATAAACTATTTTACTAGCCATAGATTCATCAAAATAAGCAAACAACACAATGAAAACAGAATCTGTCAAAAACAGAACAGTCTGTAGTAATCTGGATCAAACGTATACTTATGGAACTCATAAAATTCTCAAATAAATTGTTGGACCTGAGGAATTTATCTATTAATCATCTTCAAAAATAATTAACTAAATATCACTCTCCAAATAAAAATGGTAGTAATTCTCGTGAGCGCTAAAGTTTCTGTTTTTGACAGCATGATCAACAAGACTTTCCCCAAGTCTTCCCAAAGGTTCTACTTGGCAAAAACACTAATTAAAAACATAAAACCACATATAAACAGAGAATAGATGAATTATTTATTACTAAACAGGAGCAAAAATCAAGGAACAAAAATAAAATTGGGTTGCCTCCCAACAAGCGATATCGTTTAATGCCCCTAGCTAGGCATGGTGATTTCAATGATGCTCACATAAAGGATAAGAATGGTAACATAAAGAGAGCATCATGAAGAATATGACTAGCACATTTAAGTCTAACATACTTCCTATGCATAGGGATCTTGTGAGCAAACAACTTATGGGAAAAATAATCAACTAGCATAGGAGAGCAAAACAAGCATAACTTCAAAATTTTAAGCACATAGAGAGGAAACTTGATATTATTGCAATTCCTACAAGCATATATTCCTCCCTAATAATAATTTTCAGTAGAATCATGAATGAACTCAACAATATAACCAGCACCTAAAGCATTCTTTTCATGATCTACAAGCATAGAAATTTTATTACTCTCCACATAAGCAAATTTCTTCTCAGTCGGAATAGTGGGAGTATCATAAGAGACTTGAATGCTATAAATTGATTCCACATTAAAAGAGTAATTTTCAAAGAAGGGGTAATCATAATCATGACAAGTTTTATAAATATAATCACTACTTTTTATAGCATAAGTATCATCATAATAATCATCATAAGTAGGACGCATGCTATCATCATTATAAACTTGCATATCAAAACTTGGGAGGCTAAAAATATTATCATTATTAAGCATAGCATCCCCAAGATTGGGACAAACATTAATTGCAGAAAATATATTCTCAAATATGTCATCCTCCTCAAACATAGCTTCCCCAAGCTTGGGCCTTTTCATATCATAAGCATAATCACTCTCATCATTAATAGTATAGATATCACCAATAGTATAGCAATTATTATATTCTTCCAAGAAAGTGCCAAAAAGATTTTCAAGATCATAAGAAGTATCATTATCTTCCCAATCATAATCATCACAACAAGCAATAGGCATAAAGAGATCATCATTAAGTGTATCATCTTCATTTTCATGAGGCATAAAAATAATAGGAGCAACTTTATTTGGGAGAGATACCTTTTTATCTCTCTTCCTTTTTCTTTTCTTCCTCTTCACCACATCATGTGGGGGTTCAATCCTCTTTTTGGAGCTCCTTATTAATGATATTGGTTGAGTAGAAGGCTCCTCCTCGTTACCTGATTCATCATAAGAAATAATAGGAGGATATTGGGAAGTCTCTTCCCTTTCATTAGTATTCTCTTCGTCTTCTATTTGTTTTCTTTTCTTTATGTAATTGGCAATGTAAGGATTTTCAATGCAATTCACCGCACAATACATATAAATTTCTTCTAGATCAAAGCCAAGAAGTTTGTAACGGGCAAATTCTGGAAGATAATTAGTTAAACATTTCATATCTTCATAACCCATAAGCAAACTAAGTTCATTATAATGTGCAAGGGAAATCAACTCATCACAATTTTTGGACATGATTAGATCGTGAAACAATTTGCATCGGATAGCTAAATGACCACTTTGTTTGCAAAGTCCACAAGTACGGCCAGGATAATTTAAGTTTTCAGCACATTCATCTAGCTCTTCTTGCAACAATCTGGTTTCTAAGTACTTATGCTTCTTGCAATATCTATCTTCCCTATTTGGTGTGTACTTACAAACCCAATGCACTCCACAAAAATTGACATGTTTATAGGAGACATTTTCATCATAACTAGTGCAATCATCATTAGCATCATGGATACTCAAAGAATTCGTACTAACAACATTGCAATCATGCTCATCATTCAAATATTTAGTGCCAAACATTTTATAGATTTCTTCTTCTAGCATTTGACCACAATTTTCCTTTCCATCATACTCACAAAAGATATTAAAAAGATGAAGCATATGAGACAAACTCAATTCCATATTTTTGAAATTTTCTTTTATAAACTAAATTAGTGATAAAACAAGAAACTAAAAGACTCGATTGCAAGATCTAAAGATATACCTAAAAGTGCTAACCTCCCCGGCAACGGCGCCAGAAAAGAGCTTGATGTCTACTACACAACCTTCTTATTGTAGACGTTGTTGGGCCTGCAAGTGCACAAGTTTGTAGGACAGTAGCAAATTTCCCTCAAGTGGATGACCTAAGGTTTATCAATCCGTAGGAGGCGTAGGATGAAGATGGTCTCTCTCAAGCAAACCTGCAACCAAATAACAAAGAATCTCTTGTGTCCCGAACACACCCAATACAATGGTAAATTGTATAGGTGCACTAGTTTGGCGAAGAGATGGTGATACAAGTGGTATATGGATAGTAGATAATAGCTTTTGGGATCTGAAATAATAAAAACAGCAAGGTAACAAGCGATAAAAGTGAGCGTAAACGGTATTGCAATGCGTGGAAACAAGGCCTAGGGTTCATACTTTCGCTAGTGTAAGTTCCCTCAACAATACGAACATAATTGGATCACATAACTATCCCTCAACATGCAACAAAGAGTCACTCCAAAGTCACTAATAGCGGAGAACGAACGAAGAGATTATGTAGGGTACGAAACCACCTCAAAGTTATTCTTTCCAATCAATCCGTTGGGCTATTCCTATAGGTGTCACAAACAGCCCTAGAGTTCGTACTAGAATAACACCTTAAGACACAAATCAACCAAAACCCTAATGTCACCTAGATACTCCAATGTCACCTCAAGTATCCGTGGGTATGATTATACGATATGCGTCACACAATCTCAGATTCATCTATTCAACCAACACAAAGGACCTCAAAGAGTGCCCCAAAGTTTCTACCAGAGAATCACGACGAAAACGTGTGCCAACCCCTATGCATAGGTTCATGAACCCGCAAGTTGGTCACCAAAACATACATCAAGTGGCACGTGGTATCCCATTGTCACCACAGATATCCACGGCAAGACATACAGCAAGTGTTCTCAAATCTTTAAAGACTCAATCCGATAAAATTACTTCAAAGGGGAAACTCAATTCATTACAAGAGAGAAGGGGGGAGGAGAAACATAGGATCTAACTATAATAGCAAAGCTCGCGATACATCAAGATCGTATCACCTCAAGAACACGAGAGAGAGAGATTAAACACGTAGCTACTGGTACATACCCTCAGCCCCGAGGGAGAACTACTCCCTCCTCGTCATGCAGAGCACCGGGATGATGAAGATGCCCACCGGTGAGGGTTCCTCCCTCCGGCAGGGTGCCGGAACAGGGTCCCGATTGGTTTTTGGTGGCTACGGAGGCTTCTGGCGGCGGAACCCCCGATCTATGTTGCGTTCTGGAAGTTTTAGGTCACGTGGATATATATGGGTGCAGGGAGGACGTCGGAGGAGCCCCGGGGGCCCCACGAGACAGGGGCGCGCCCTAGGGGGGGCGCCCCCCACCCTCATGAGCACCTCGTGTCTCCCCTGACGTTTGGTCCAAGTCCATCAGGTGTGTTTACTTCCAAAAATAACTTCTCCAGTTGATTTCGTTCCGTTTCGACTCCGTCTGATATTCCTTTACTTCGAAACACTGAAATAGGCATAAAACAGCAAATCTGGGTTGGGCCTCCGGTTAATAGGTTAGTCCCAAAAGTAATATAAAAGGGGATAATAACACCCAATATTGCCCAAAACAGTAGATAATATAGCATGGAGCAATAAAAAATTATAGATATGTTGGAGACGTATCAGTGTCCTCTATCCAACCAAAGGCACCGGACAACTTGCTGGAAGCGCTTCACAGCACTTCCATCGATGAAGAGCACCGCACTATTATCAGTGCGGTGGTCGAGAAGGTTCAGTCCGCCAAAAACGGACTGACCGAAGCTTGCGCCAGCCTCCTAACAGGATTTGAGGTAAGCAATCAAAATATAAGAAAATATTACCGCATAGATAGTAGCCCCTGATGCTCTGTTCAGCGTTCGCGAAGAAAAGCCGAATAGAGGACAAATGAGAACTTAGGAGTCTAATTAGAGTATGTCTATGTGTATGTGCAGGCTTCACTGCTGGCCGCTGCTGCACGTACTGCGGAGGTTTCTGCGCTGAAGCAGGCCCTGAAGCGGTCCGAGGACGAGCTCAGCCTTACCAAGAGGCAGCTCGAAGAGAGCAAAGGTAAGATATACCCCTGTCTATATAGTTAAAAAGAAGTTCGGATGTAAAGTAATAGGATCATTATGAATTTGTCAGGGGCCACGACCGAGGTGGAGACCCTGAGGAAGGTGTTGTCCGAGGCCGAAGACAAAGCGGCCAAAGAACGCATGGAACGGGAGAAACAAGAAGCCCGAGTAGGCGAGGTGCGGCAAGAGCTCGAGGCTCTCGCCAAAAAGCACGAGTCCTTGGAGCTTGACTCCAAGACACAAGAGTCTGAGCTCGCGCAGGCGCTTGAAAGCGTCTGGAGCGCCAAGGCCGAAGCCCACAAGGCCCTCTGATACGTCTCCAACGTATCTATAATTTTTGATTGCTCCATGCAATATTATCTACTCTTTTGGTCTATATTGGGCTTTATTTTCCACTTTTATATTATTTTTCGGACTAACCTATTAACCGGAGGCCCAGACCAGAATTGTTGTTTTTTGCCAATTTCAGTGTTTCAAAGAAATGGAATATCAAACGGAGTCCAAGCGGAATAAAACCTTCGGAAACGTGATTTTCTCAACGAACGTGATCCAGGAGACTTGGACCCTGCTCCAAGGAACAAAAGAGGCGGTCACGAGGGTGGGGGCGCCCCCCCTAGGGTGCGCCCCCTGCCTCGTGGGCCCCTCGGAACTCCACCGATGTACACCTTCCTCCTATATATACCTACGTACCCCCAAACGATCAGAACAGGAGCCAAAAACCTAATTCCACTGCCGCAACTTTCTGTATCCACGAGATCCCATCTTGGGGCCTATTCCGGAGCTCCGCCGGAAGAGGGCCGTCATCACGGAGGGCTTCTACATCATCATAGCCTCTCCGATGAAGTGTGAGTAGTTTACCTCAGACCTTCGGGTCCATAGTTAGTAGCTAGATGGCTTCTTCTCTCTCTTTGAATCTCAATACAAAGTTCTCCCCCTCTCTCGTGGAGATCTATTTGATGTAATCTTCTGTTTGCGGTGTGTTTGTTGAGACCAATGAATTGTGGGTTTATGTTCAAGTCTATCTATGAATAATATTTGAATCTTCTCTGAATTCTTTTATGTATGATTGGTTATCTTTGCAAGTATCTTCGAATTATCCATTTGGTTTGGCCGACTAGATTGGTAGTTCTTGCCATGGGAGAAGTGCTTAGCTTTGGGTTCGATCTTGTGGTGTCCTTTCCCATTGACAGAAGGGGCAGCAAGGAACGTATTGCATCGTTGCCATCGAGGATAACAAGATGGGGTTTATTTCATATTGCATGAATTTATCTCTCTACATCATGTCATCTTGCTTAAGGCGTTACTCTGTTTTTAACTTAATACTCTTGATGCATGCTGGATAGCGGTCGATGAGTGGAGTAATAGTAGTAGATGCAGAATCGTTTCGGTCTACTTGTCACGGATGTGATGCCTATATACATGATCATGCCTAGATATTCTCATAACTATGCTCAATTCTGTCAATTGCTCAAAAGTAATTTGTTCACCCATCGTAGAATACTTATGCTCTTGAGAGAAGCCACTAGTGAAACCTATGGCCCCCGGGTCTATTCTCATCATATTAATCTCCATCACTTTAATCTTGCTTTGCTTTTTTACTTTGCCTTTACTTTTTACTTTGCACCTTTATACCAAAAGTACCAAAAATATTATATCTATCAGATCTCACTCTCGTAAGTGACCGTGAAGGGATTGACAACCCCTAATCGCGTTGGTTGCGAGTAGCTATCATTTTGTGCAGGTACGAGGGACTTGAGCGTGGCCTCCTACTGGATTGATACCTTGGTTCTCAAAAACTGAGGGAAATACTTGCGCTACTCTGCTGCATCATCCTTTCCTCTTCGGGGAAATCCAACGCAAGCTCAAGAGGTAGCAAGAAGAATTTCTGGCATCGTTGTCGGGGAGTCTACGCAAAAAGTCAACATACCAAGTACCCATCACAATCCCTATCTCTCGCATTACATTATTTGCCATTTGCCTCTCATTTTCCTCTCCCCCACTTCACCCTTGCCGTTTTATTCGCCCTCTCTCTCTCTATCCTCCCTCTCCATTTGCCTCTTTTGCCCATTTGCCCTTGTTTGCTCGTGTGCTAGTTTGTTTGCTTGTCGTCATGGCTAGTCTCTTATCTTCTCCGTTGTCTCCCGAGAATGAAGTTCTAAATTTTAAACAAAGGGAGGGAGAAAATATAAAAGATGCTTGGTATAGAATTTGCAATGCTCAAAATAGATCTACCAGGAAACGATCTACTTCAGCTCTTCTCCGCAATTTTTATGTAGGTGTTAATCCTTGGTATAGATATACCCTTGATACCATTACCGGAGGAAACTTCTTGGGTAGCCATACTTTTGACTCTTATAAAGCTATGTTAGATTTATTTGGCTCACCACCTCTTTTGGTTAATGGAACTATGTTAACTTTGGAGCATGTTATGCAAAGACTTGAAATTATTGAAAATAAAGTTGCTACTATTGAATTAATTGAAAATCTAGATAAAAAGATCCACAATCAAATTACTCAATATGGATCTAAGGTGGGAATGACTTTGAAAAATATTAAGGAAAAGGAACCCATAGTTAATGAGAAGATAAACTCACATTCTACTAGAATTGACAAACTTGAGGGTATCATTACAAACTTGGGAACCACTTTTTCTTCCGTAAAGAACACTCCAAGTCCTCCTACTAAAATTGCCAAGCTTACGTATGTTCCTAAAAATAAGGGTGAATCATCTAGTAAGGAAACTGCGGATCTTAAATCTATAAGTGTTCATCCCAATCTTTTTGCTATCATTAAGGAACCATTTGTTACAAATGAATTTTTTGATCTTGTGCCTAGAATCTTGATAACTAATAAAAATAAAGAAACTCCTAAATATGGTAGATGCCTCATTGAAGAATTGTCTACCAAAGATGGCAATACCTAAATCTATCCTCGCTTTTATGCCTAGCTAGGGGCGTTAAACGATAGCGCTTGTTGGCAGGCAACCCAATTTTATTTTTATTCCTTGATTTTTTCTCCTGTTTAGTAATAAATAAATTATCTAGCCTCTGTTTTGTTTGTGTTTTTGTGTTTAATTAGTGTTTGTGCCAAGTAGAACCATTGGGAAGACTTGGGGAAAGTCTTGTTGAACTTGCTGTAAAAACAGAAACTTTAGCGCTCACGAGAACTGCTGTCATTTTTATTTGCAGAGTGCTATTTAGTTAATTATTTTTGAAGATGATTAATAGATAAATTCCTCACGTCCAGCAATTTATTTTAGAATTTTTGGGGTTCCATATCTTGCGCTAGCTACATATTACTACAGACTATTCTGTTTTGACAGATTCTGTTTTTCGTGTGTTGTTTGCTTATTTTGATGAATCTATGGTTAGTAAAATAGTTTATAATCCATATATAAGTTGGAATACAGTAGGTTTAACACCAATATAAATAAATAATGAGTTCATTACAGTACCTTGAAGTGGTCTTTTGTTTTCTTTCACTAACGGAGTCACGAATTTTCTACCTTAAGTTTTGCGTTGTGAAGTTTTCAAGTTTTGGGGGAATTCTTGTGATGGATTATGGAACAAGGAGTGGCAAGAGCCTAAGATTGGGGATGCCCATGGCACCCCCAAGATAATCCAAGGACACCAAAAAGTCAAAGCTTGGGGATGCCCCGGAAGGCATCCCCTCTTTCGTCCACTTCCATTGGTAATTTACTTGGAGCTATATTTTTATTCACCAACATGATATGTGTTTTGCTTGGAGCGTCTTGTATTATTTGTGTCTTTGGTTGTTAGTATACCACAATCATCCTTTCTATACACACCTTTTGAGAGAGCCATACATGAATTAGAATTTGATAGAATACTCTATGTGCTTCACTTATATCTTTGAGCTAAGTTGTTTTGCTCTATGTGCTTCACTTATATCTTGTGAGCATTATAATTTTGCTCCATGTGCTTCACTTAGATCTTTTAGAGCACGGTGGTGGATTTGTTTTAAAGAAACTATTGATCTCTCATGCTTCACTTAAATTATTTTGGGAGTCTTAATAGCATGGTAATTTGCTTAATAATAACATGCTTGGTATTCAAGATTTGTGAAACTTTATTTTGAGTGTGTTGAATACTAAGAAAAGTTGGATGCTTGATAATTGTTTTGAGATATGGAGGTAGTAATATCAAAGTCATGCTAGTAGAGTAATTGTGAATTTGGTAAGTGCTTGAGTTAAAATTTTGCAAGTCCCGTAGCATGCACGTATGGTAAACGTTATGCAACAAATTTGAAACATGAGGTGTTATTTGATTGTCCTCCTTATGAGTGGCGGTCGGGAACGAGCGATGGTCTTTTCCTACCAATCTACCCCCCTAGGAGCATGCGCGTAGTACCGAGGTTTTTGATGACTTGTAGATTTTTGCAATAAGTATATGAGTTCTTTATGACTAATGTTGAGTCCATGGATTATACGCACTCTCACCCTTCCATCCTTGCTTGCCTCTTCGGTACCGTGCATTGCCATTTCTCACATTGAGAGTTGGTGCAAACTTCGTCGGTGCATCCAAACCCCGTGATATGATATGCTCTGTCACACATAAACCTCCTTATATCTTCCTCAAAACAGCCACCATACCTACCTATTATGGCATTTCCATAGCCATTCTGAGATATATTGCCATGCAACTTTCCACCATTCCGTTTATCATGACGCATCATCATTGTCATATTGCTTTGCATGATCATGTAGTTGACATCGTATTTGTGGCAAAGCCTCCGTTCATAATTTTTCATACATGTCGCTCTTGATTCATCGCAATCCCGGTACACCGCCAGAGGCATTCATATAGAGTCATCTTTGTTCTAGTATCGAGTTGTAATCATTGAGTTGTAAATAAATAAAAGTGTGATGATAATCATTAATAGAGCATTGTCCCAAATAAAAAAAGGCCAAATAAAAAAATAAAAAAGGGAAAGGCCAAATAAAAAAAGAAGGCCCAAAAAAGAAAATAAATAAAAAGGGGCAATGCTACTATCCTTTTTCCACACTTGTGCTTCAAAGTAGCACCATGTTCTTCATATAGCGAGTCTCATATATTGTGCTTCAAAGTAGCACCATGTTTTTCATATAGAGAGTCTCATATGTTATCACTTTCATATACTAGAACTTGGCTTGTATATTCCAACAATGGGACTCCTCAAGTGCCCTAGGTCTTCATGAGCAAGCAAGTTGGATGCACACCCACTAGTTTCTTTTGTGGAGCTTTCATACATTTTATAGCTCTAGTGCATCCGTTGCATGGCAATCCCTACTCCTTGCATTAACATCAATCGGTGGGCATCTCCCTAGCCCATTGATTAGCCTCGTTGATGTGAGACTTTATCCTTTTTGTCTTCTCCACATAACCCCCATCATTATTCCATTCCACCCATAGTGCTATATCCATGGCTCATGCTCATGTATTGCGTGAAAGTTTATGAGTTTGAAATTATTAAGGTATGAAACAATTGCTTGGCTTGTCATCGGGGTTGTGCATGATGAGAGAATTCTTGTGTGATGAAAATGGAGCATGACTAAACTATATGATTTTGTAGGGATGAACTTTCGTTGGCCATGTTACTTTAAGAAAACATAATTGCTTTGTTGGTTTGCTTGAAGTATTATTATTCTCTATGTCAATATGAACTTTTGTCTTGAATCTTCCTAATCTGAATATTCATACCACAATTAAGAATATTTGCATTGAAATTATGCCAAGTAGCACTCCACATCAAAAATTCTCTTTTTATCATTTACCTACTCGAGGACGAGCAGGAATTAAGCTTGGGGATGCCTGATACGTCTCCAATGTATCTATAATTTTTGATTGCTTCATGCTATATTATCTACTATTTTGGACTATAATGGGCTTTATTTTCCACTTATATATTATTTTTGGGACTAACCTATTAACCGGAGGCCCAGCCCAGAATTGATGTTTTTTGCCTATTTCAGTGTTTTGAAGAAACGGAATATCAAACGGAGTCCAAACGGAATAAAACCTTCGGGAACATGATTTTCTCACCGAACGTGATCCAGGAGACTTGGACCCTGCTTCGAGGAACAAAAGAGGCGGTCACGAGGGTGGGGGTGCCCCCCCCAGGGCATGCCCCCTGCCTCGTGGGCCCCTCGGAGCTCCACCAATGTACTCCTTCCTCCTATATATACCTACGTACCCCCAAACGATTAGAACAGGAGACAAAAACCTAATTCCACCACCGCGACTTTCTGTATCCACGAGATCCCATCTTGGGGCCTGTTTCGAAGCTCCACCGGAAGAGGGCCGTCATCATAGAGGGCTTCTACATCATCATAGCCTCTCCGATGAAGTGTGAGTAGTTTACCTCAGACCTTTGGGTCCATAGTTAGTAGCTAGATGGCTTCTTCTCTCTCTCTCTTTGAATCTCAATACAAAGTTCTCCCCCTCTCTCGTGGAGTCTATTCGATGTAATCTTCTTTTTGTGGTGTGTTTGTTGAGACCGATGAATTGTGGGTTTATGTTCAAGTATATCTATGAATAATATTTGAATCTTCTCTGAATTCTTTTATGTATGATTGGTTTTCTTTGCAAGTCTCTTCGAATTATCCATTTGGTTTGGCCGACTAGATTGGTAGTTCTTGCCATGGGAGAAGTGCTTAGCTTTGGATCCGATCTTGCGGTGTCCTTTCCTAGTGACAGAAGGGGCAGCAAGGCACGTATTGCATCGTTGCCATCGAGGATAACAAGATGGGGTTTATTTCATATTGCATGAATTTATCTCTCTACATCATGTCATCTTGCTTAAGGCGTTACTCTGTTTTTAACTTAATACTCTAGATGCATGCTGGATAGCGGTCGATGAGTGGAGTAATAGTAGTAGATGCAGAATCGTTTCGGTCTACTTGTCACGGACGTGATGCCTATATACATGATCATGCCTAGATATTCTCATAACTATGCTCAATTCTGTCAATTTCTCAACAGTAATTTGTTCACCCACCGTAGAATACTTATGCTCTTGAGAGAAGCCACTAGTGAAACCAATGGCCCCCGGTTCTATTCTCATCATATTAATCTCCATCACTTTAATCTTGCTTTGCTTTTTACTTTGCCTTTACTTTTTACTTTGCATCTTTATACCAAAAATATTATATCTATCAGATCTCACTCTCGTAAGTGACCGTGAAGGGATTGACAACCCCTAATCGCGTTGGTTGCGAGTAGCCATCGTTTTGTGCAGGTACGAGGGACTTGAGCGTGGCCTCCTACTGGATTGATACCTTGGTTCCCAAAAACTGAGGGAAATACTTACGCTACTCTGTTGCATCATCATTTCCTCTTCGGGGAAATCCAACGCGAGCTCAAGAGGTAGCACCCTCCAGGAGATTGACACGGTGAAGAACATAGCTCCAGGTAAGGCATTCAATATGAAAAGCAAGCATGTGAAGGAGACTTTCCTTTTTCTTACCCGAGTTCGGAGCTCTCCAGGAGCGTTTGCAGATCTTCCCCGCAGTGTACTGGATGCCGCGGAGTTTTACCGGGCTGAGGAGGGGAGCTCAGCGGAGAAGTTGTTCTGGTCTCAGTATACTGGGACCAAACACCCCGTGTCCTTGAGCAACCAGTTGAAGTAGTTGGTCAAACTTCACAAGGCGGCCGAACAGGCCATGAGGGGCCTTATAGTCCGGATGTGGCCTGGCGAGCCCCCTGTCCGGCAGCTACTTCGGTCTGGTGAGGTGGCTTGTGGAAGCCTGCCCATGGCTTGAAGTCATCTAGCGGTCCGTCTACATCGAGGGTGCACGCAAGGCTTTTGTCTGGGCGAAGGTGCACTGGGCGAAGCTAGACGCCGTGAAGCTGGTGAGGGAGGGGCCACCGGAGGGCAAGGAGCATCGCTGCCCCGAGAATTACTATGAAAGTGTCCTGAAGGGTTCCCGCTTAGTGGCAGATGAGTGTGCCAAGGATGTAAGTTTTGAATGAACATGCCCATGTGATCTTGTAATATGAAATGAGTTCTTTTGCACCATGCGACGCTTTCTTAATTTAAAATATTACCTTGTGTGCGGCCGCTTATAAAATCTGAGAGTTGGCCAGTCGTCGGCTTCTACCCCCATGTAACTAGTACTGGGGTGTTCATGGTAAATCTGAACACTCTTTACCCCAATCTTGGGTCCTTCAAGGGAGGTGTTCAGCGCAACGAACCAGGCAATCGGACTATAATGCTTTATCACTCTCACTTAGCCATAGAAGTCTATGGTTTTAAATTTTTGGCGAAGCCCCTGGTATTCAGAGGGCCGAATTTGGGGAGCTATACATGCATAAGCCGGACAAGGCCAACTCCTCGCCCGAAGCGGAAAAAGTCTTTAAGGACTTGAGACCTCCCGAACAGCGACCAGTCTCTCGCCTTATCATGACAGTCAGTTTTTGGCTTTCTCTACTAAGGTGCTCGTCCGAAAGAACCGGGACACAATCGCAGTAGTTCTCCCACCGCTACCTTAGCTGATATAGCGGAACGTAAGGTACCAAAGCATGGGAGCCGGGCGACCCAACATTTGACCAAAGACATGATTCGGAGCTAATGCATATAATGCTATAAGTTTGGGGTGCCGCACTGTCGAAAGTGTTCGGACTTCTTGCGTCGCATTGTGGGGTAAATGAGAGCCCCTGGCGTACTGACCGTACTCGAACGTGCGGGTGCGGATTGTCGCAAATGGACATATAAGAGAAAGAGAAATAATGCAATGACAGATTAATGATATGCATTGTTATTTGAATAATACGTCGAAGCGTACTGGTACAAGTAGTGCAATAAGCATAAAGTAGGACAATTCGAAATGTCCTATCCCAGGGAAAGCTACGCATAAATAGTGAAAAGCGGGTATATCAAGTATTACTAGAGACCACCTGGCGCTTCTAGTGTTCATCTTAGCTTCTTGCCGCCTTGGTTGTTGCTTCCGGAATGTGTCCGGCAATTGTACTGCCGGAAAGGGCTTCCAAAGAGTTAGGCCCTGAAAGAGAAAAGGAATGTCAAAGGTATACAACCCCTAGTGTGGTTAAGCCACAATGCGGGGTGTGTCCTGATTGTGCCCCCGCCTATGTCCATGGTATTTTGAATGTGTAGTTATGTACGCGCGGCATGGATTTCGTCGCTTCACTAGGACTGGGACGGGGACCGGATTGCTAGGCGAGCTCTGATCATGCCAGGCGATCCTCTTGCAGCTTGTTCCGGACTTGCTTGAAGGTGTCCGGGGGCTATGATGCCGAATGAGTTGTCTGCCTGAACAGGCTGCTTTGTGCCTCTGCTGCAAGGGCCGCAGTGTGCTCTTCTGTACAGAGCGAGCATTCTATGTTTCCATTTACTGTTATGACCCCGCGAGGTCCTGGCATCTTGAGCTTGAGGTACGCGTAATGCGGCACTGCATTGAATTTTGCAAATGTTGTCCGTCCGAGCAGTGCATGATAACCACTTCGAAATGGGACGATGTCGAAGATTAACTCTTCGCTTCGGAAGTTATCCGGTGATACAAAGACCACTTCCAGTGTGATTGAGCCTGTGCAATGGGCCTCTACACCTGGGATGACGCCTTTAAAGGTGGTTTTGCTGGGTTTGATCCTCGAGGGATCGATACCCATTTTTCGCACTGTATCCTGATAGAGCAGGTTCAGGCTGCTGCCGCCGTTCATAAGGACTCGAGTGAGGTGAAATCCGTCAATGATGGGGTCTAGGGCCAGTGCGGCGGATCTGCCATGACGGATGCTAGTGGGGTGGTCCCTGCGATCGAAGGTGATCGCACAAGCAGACCATGGGTTGAACTTTGGGGCGACGGGCTCCATCGCATAGACGTCCCTTAGTGCACGCTTCCTGTCCCTCTTGGGAATGTGGGTTGCGTATATCATGTTCACCGTCTTCACTTGAGGGCGAAACCCCTTCTGTCCTCCTGTGTTCGGCGGCCGGGGCTCCTCCTCTTCATCGCTATGCAGCCCCTTGTCCTTGTTCTCGGCATTTAACTTGCCGGCTTGCTTGAACACCCAGCATTCTCTGTTGGTGTGATTGGCTGGCTTGTCGGGGGTGCCGTGGATTTGACACGAGCGATCCAGTATGCGATCCAGACTAGACGGAGCCGGAGTATTTCTTTTAAATGGCTTTTTCCGCTGACCGGATCTAGGGCCTTTGAATCCGGCATTGACTGTCGTATCTTCGGTGTTATCACTGTTATTGCGGTGCTTTGGTCTATTACGACGCTTCCTACCGTTAGCATCTTTGGTATCCGAGGTATCGGGATTCCTTGATGTGTTGTTGCTGCGAGCCAGCCAGCTGTCCTCGCCTACGCAAAAGCGGGTCATGAGTGTCATGAGGGCTGCCATAGATTTTGGCTTCTCCTGGCCAAGGTGGCGGGCGAGCCACTCATCGCGGATGTTATGCTTAAATGCCGCTAGGGCCTCTGCATCCGGACAGTCTACGATTTGATTTTTCTTAGTCAGGAACCGTGTCTAGAATTGTCTGGCCTATTCCCCTGGCTGCTGGGTTATGTGGCTCAAGTCATCAACATCCGGTGGCCGCACATAAGTGCCCTGGAAGTTGTCAAGAAATGCATCTTCCAGATCCTCCCAACTGCTGACGGAATCTGCTGGCAAGCTATTCAGCCAATACCGAGCTGGTCCTTTGAGTTTTAGTGGGAGGTACTTGATGGCATGTAGATCATCACCGCGAGCCATGTGGATGTGAAGGAGGAAATCCTCAATCCATACAGCGGGATCTGTTGTGCCATCATATGATTCGATATTTACGGGTTTGAAACCCTCCGGGAATTCATGATTCATAACTTCATCAGTGAAGCATATGGGGTGTGCGGCACCTCTGTGCTGGGCTATATCCCGACGTAGTTCGTATGAGTCTTGTCTGCTGTATTCGGCTCGACTGGATTTACTCTTGGTGTATCCAACGCGACGATCATCGTCCCGTGTGGGCGCACGTGCCCGTGTCCCGTATATTGATCTTGCGATTTTTGCCTTACTGTCCAAGATGTCTCGCAGGTCCTCTGTGTCACCCCGGGCCTTAGTATTTTTGACTGAGTGGCGACGGGGTGCGGTCTGAACTTTAGGCTGAAACGCCTCTCTGGCTCGGCCGCGTAGTGGCCGGTTAGCCGCACACACTAATGAATGAGGTTTCAATGCTTCCTCCTCCAGGTGAGGTAGCAACCTGCGCTTTGGGTAACTCTTGGACAGGCGCTCGAGTTCATGCTCCTCAGCCGCAAGGACTTCAGTCCACCTGTCTGCTAGCAAGTCTTGATCAGCTTGAAGCTTTTGCTGTTTTTTCTTCAGGCTATTTGTTGTGGCCATAAGCCGGCGCTTGAAGCGCTCTTGCTCGATGGGGTCCTCAGGCACGATAAACTCGTCGTCGTCGAGGCTCACCTCGTCTTCGGAGAGAGGCATGTAATTGTCCTCCTCCGGTTCTCCATCTGCTTCCTGCTCTGGAGGGCTAGCTTGTTCGTCCTCTAGCTCTACACCATGCTGGAGGGGATTGTTGTCTTTGGTGCTTTCCGGAATGTTATTATCTCTTGTGCCGGTATCACTGCTCTTGCTATGGCGGGACTTAGAGCGGCGCCGCTGACGTTGGCGCTTGGGTTGCTTTTTGGAGGGGTCATCCTCCGATGTCTCATCGCCATTGCCTTCTTTGGGGGTGTCCACCATGTATATATCATATGATGAGGTGGCGGTCCAGCGCCCTGAGGGCGGTGGTTCCTGATCGTCTCCGGCTACATCGTCCATACCGTTGAAGTCTTCGAAGTCGAAGTCAAGCATGTCGGTTAAGTCGTTGACAGTGGCTACTAAGTGGCTGGGTGGGCAGCGAATTTCTTCGTCGTCCGCATCCCATTATAGCCGGACATAGTTCGGCCAAGGTTCTCCTGACAGGGAGAGATACCCTAATGAATTTAGCACATCTCCGAAAGGTGAGTGCTGAAAGATATCCGCGGAGGTGAACTCCATGATCGGCGCCCAGTCGGACTCGACGGGCACGGATGTGAGCGGCTCAGAGTCCGTGGCCGGAGATGAATCCAGTGGTTCGGCGACATGGCTCTTGTAAGGGGTGAAGTCAGTATCCGGCTCTATCGCCACTGAGAGTGCGGCCTCCATGGCGGGGTCCATCCCTCCGCTCTCGGATGGCGCGACTTGCTCCGGATTGATGGACGGAGTAGTTGTGGATGCGATCTCCCGAACATTGTCCGACGGCAGAGTTACGTCATGCTCGTCGCGACTGTGCGGCGCGCCGACATGGGCTCGAATCCGTCGAAGATCAAGTCTCCGCGGATGTCGGCCGTGTAGTTCAAGTTTCCAAATCTGACCTGATGGCCTGGGGTGTAGCTCTCGATCTGCTCCAGATGGACAAGCGAATTGGCCCGCAGTGCAAAGCCGCCGAATATGAAGATCTGTCTCGGGAGGAAAGCCTCACCCTGGACCGCATCGCTAGCAATGATCGAAGGAGCCATCAAGCCTTATTGTGATGACACAGTGGAACTCTCAATGAAAGCACCAATGTCGGTGCCAAAGCCTGCGGATCTCGGGTAGGGGGTCCCGAACTATGCATCTAAGGTGGATGGTAACAGGAGGCAGGGGACACGATGTTTACCCAGGTTCGGGCCCTCCTGATGAAGGTAATACCCTACGTCCTGCTTGATTGTTCTTGATGATATGAGTATTACAAGAGTTGATCTACCATGAGATCAAAGAGGCTAAACCCTAGAAGCTAGCCTATGGTATGATTGTCTGTTGTCCTACGGACTAAACCCTACGTTTTATATAGACACCGGAGGGAGCTAGGGTTACACAAGGTCAGTTACAAAGGAGTAGATATGCATATCCATACTGCCTAGCTTGCCTTCCACGCCAAGTAGAGTCCCATCCGGACACGGGACGAACTCTTCAATCTTGTATCTACATAGTCCAACAATCCGGCCAAAGGACATAGTCCGGCTGTCCGGAGACCCCCTAATCCAGGACTCCCTCAATTACCGTACCACTCAGGTGCGTAACATGCTATGGTTGACCTACAAGGTTTGGTAGTAACTTGATCTGAAGTTTCATGATCATTACTATTAGCTTCCTCTCTAGTTTGTGTAGGCATCACTAGAACTGATTTCTGTGATGAACTACTTTCTAATTCGAGAGAACGTACAATTACCTCATCAAGTTCTACTTTCCTCCCACTCACTTCTTTCGAGATAAACTCCTTCTCTAGAGAGGATCCATTATTAGCAACAAAGATCTTGCCTTCGTATCTGTGATAGAAGGTGTACCCAACAGTTTCTTTTGGGTATCCTATGAAGACAAACTTCTCCGATTGGGGTTTGAGCTTATTAGGCCGAAGCTTTTTCACATAAGCATCACAACCCCAAACTTTAAGAAACGACAGCTTATGTTTCTTGCCAAACCATAGTTCATATGGTTTCGTCTCAACAGATATAGATGGTGCCCTATTTAAAGTGAATGCAGCTGTCTCTAATGCATAACCCCAAAACGATAGTGGTAAATCAGAAAGAGACATCATAGATCGCACCATATCTAATAATGTACGGTTACGACGTTCGGATACAACATTATGATGTGGTGTTCCAGGTGGCGTGAGTTGTGAAACTGTTCCACGTTGTTTTATATGAAGGCCAAACACGTAACTCAAATATTCGCCTCCGCGATCAGATCATAGAAACTTTTTTTCTTGTTATGATGATTCTCCACTTCACTCTGAAATTCTTTGAACTTTTCAAATGTTTCAGACTTGTGTTTCATTAAGTAGATATACCCATATCTTCTCAAATCATTGGTGAAGGTCAGAAAATAATGATACCCGCCGCGAGCCTCAATACTCATCTGACCGCATACATCGATATGTATTATTTCCAATAAGTTAGTGGCTCGCTCCATTGTTCTGGAGAACGGAGTTTTAGTCATCTTGCCCATGAGGCATGGTTTGCAAGCATCAAATGATTCATAATCAAGTGATTCCAAAAGTCCATCCATATGGAGTTTCTTCATGCGCTTTATACCAATATGAACTAAACGGCAGTGCCACAAATATGTTGCACTATCGTTATCAACTTCGCATCTTTTGCCATCAATATTATGAATATGTGTATCACCACGATTGAGATTCAACAAAAATAGACCACTCTTCAAGGGTGCATGACCATAAAAGATATTACCCATATAAATAAAACAACCATTATTCTCTGATTTAAATGAATAGCCGTCTCGCATCAAACAAGATCCAAATATAATGTTCATGCTCAACGCTAGCACCAAATAACAATTATTCGGGTCTAAAACTAATCCCGAAGGAAGATGTAGAGGAAACGTGCCAACGGCGATCACATCGACCTTGGAACCATTCCCGACGCACATCGTCACCTCGTCCTTAGCCAATCTTCGTTTAATCTGTAGCCCCTTTTTTGAGTTGCAAATATGAGCAACAGAACCAGTATCAAATACCCAGGCGCTACTACGAGCATTAGTAAGGTACACATCAATAACATGTATATCAAATATACCATTGTTCACTTTGCCATCTTTATTATCCGCCAAATACTTGGGGCATTTCCACTTCCAGTGACCAGTCACTTTGAAGTAGAAGCACTCAGTTTCAGACTTGGGTGCAGACTTGGGCTTCCTCCCGGGAGTGACAACTTGCTTGCCATTCTTCTTGAAGTTCCCTTTCTTTCCCTTTCACTTTTTCATAAAACTAGTTGTCTTGTTAACCATCAACACTTGGTGCTCTTTCTTGATTTCTACCTTCGCAGCTTTGAGCATAGCAAAGAGCTCGAGAATTGTCTTATCCATCCCTTGCATATTATAGTTCATCATGAAGCCTTTGTAGCTTGGAGGCAGTGATTGAAGAACTCTTTCAATAACACTATCATTGGGAAGATTAACTCCCAGCTGAGTCAAGTGGTTATGATACCCAGACATTCTGAGTATGTGTTCACTGACAGAACTATTCTCCTCCATCTTGCAGCTATAGAACTTGTTGGAGACTTCATATCTCTCAACTCGGGCATTTTCTTGAAATAATAACTTCAATTCCGAACATCTCATATGGTCCATGATGTTCAAAACATGAAAGTCCAACTATCCCTGGGTGGTTTTGGTAATTCCAAACAACATATAGCTCATTGAACTAATGCTCTTTCAAGATGATCATTTCAAAAATTTCAATGATTGACATGGCATGGACTAGGAATGTGGACCCCTCAAAATGCTAAGGACACATATTGGTAAAATCTCAAGACTCTACATTTTCATTTTAGTGATCCAAGATCACATTGAGTCCATAGGAAAAGCCAATACTATTAGAAGTGGATGAGGTGTTGCTTAATGGCTTTCTTGCTTAAAATGCTTAGTGATATGCTCCAAAAGCTCTCAACCACTTTCTCATATCCACATTTGTCCCAAACCAAAAGTCAAAGTCCGTCCCACCGATTTGATCTATCCAGCACCATCGAGTTCATTTGACATAGCCATAGCCAGAAACCCTAATTAGTTTGGTTTCACCGATAGGGATCTTGGTCTCACCGAGATGGGGTTGCAAACTCTCTCTTTCCCTTCGTAACGTTCCGGTCTAACCGAAATGAGCGATCGGTCCCACCGAGTTCGCAATACAAACTCTCTGTTTCCTTTTCAGAACGTTTCGGTCTCACCAAAATGAGCGATCGGTCCCACCGAGTTTTCCTGACCAACTCTCTGTTTGCCTATTACAAAAATTGGTCTCACCAAGTTCATGTGACTGGCCTCACTGAGATTATGTTAAGCCCTAACCCTAATGAAATCGGTCCCACCGAGTTGATCATATTGGTCCCACCAAAAAGCCTAACGTTCACATTTTAAACTGAATCGGTCTGACCGAGTTTGTGTATTCGGTCTGACCGAGTTTGTGTATTCGGTCTCACCGAGTTTGGTAAATTGTGTGTAACGGTTAGATTTTGTGTTGAAGCTATATATACCCCTCCACCCATCCTCCATTCGTGGAGAGAGACATCATAACGTGCCTACACTTCCATCATACATTTTCTGAGAGAGAACCACCTACTCATGTGTTGAGACCAAGATATTCCATTCCAACCACAAGAATCTTGATCTCTAGCCTTTCCCAAGTTGCTTTCCACTCAAATCATCTTTCCACCAAATCCAAATCTGTGAGAGAGATTTGAGTGTTGGGGAGACTATCATTTGAAGCACAAGAGCAATGAGTTCATCATCAACACACCATCTATTACCTTTTGGAGAGTGGTGTCTCCTAGATTGGTTAGGTGTCACTTGGGAGCCTCCGTCAAGATTGTGGAGTTGAACCAAGGAGTTTATAACCCATGTTAGGCAAGTCCTTCGTGGGAGATGGCCATGGTGGGATAGACAAGGTTGCTTCTTAGTGGACCCTTCGTGGGTGGAGCCCTCCGTGGACTCGCGCAACCGTTACCCTTCGTGGGTTGATGTCTCCATCAACGTGGATGTACGATAGCACCACCTATCGAAACCACGCCAAAAATCTCTGTGTATTCCTTGCGTTTTCTCCCCCTAAACTCCTCCATTTACCTTCATATGCAATGATTTGCATTCCGCTGCTATACTCTCATACTTGCATGTGTAGGTTGATTGCTTGACTTATGCTAAGTTGCTAAAATCTGCCAAGACTTAAAGTTGGGAAAAGGCTAGATTTTTATTTTGGTCAAGTAGTCTAATCACCCCCCCCCCTCTAGACATACTTTTGATCCTACAAGTCGTATCAGAGCTTTGGTCTCCATTTGCCTTGATTTCCATAGCTTTGGTGATCATAGCCTTGGTTTCATAACCTAGGAGAGTATGGCGTCTAGCGAGGGAAATTACCACCGTAGAGGTCCTTACTTTGATGGTACTAATTTTGCTAGTTGGAAGCATAAGATGAAAATGCATATTCTTGGACATAACCCTGCCATTTGGGCTATTGTGTGTATTGGCTTGCAAGGTGAATTCTTTGATGGGAGAGAACCGAACCATGAAGCTAGCGCAGAAGAGTTGAAGATGCTGCAATACAATGCTCAAGCTTGTGATATCCTCTTCAACGGATTATGCCCTGAAGAATTAAACAAAATCAGCCGTCTTGAGAATGCAAAGGAAATTTGGAATACCTTGATTGATATGCACGAAGGTACCGACTCCGTCTTGGAATCCAAATTGGATGTGCTTCAAAGTCAGCTTGACAAGTTCAAAATGAAGGATGGTGAAGGTGTCGCTCAAATGTACTCTAGGCTTGCTCTCATCACAAATGAGATTGCCGACTTAGGAAGTGAAGAGATGACCGACAGATTCATCATCAAGAAGATCCTAAGAGCCTTGGATGGAAAATTTGATACCGTGTGCACATTGATCCAAATGATGCCCAACTACAAATATCTCAAGCCTACGAAAGTCATTGGAAGAATTGTTTCTCATGAGATATCTGTAACACCCTCGATGCGGCTATAGCTCCCACGTGTCGAGGCACGACTTAGAGTCATAACCGCATTGAAAGCAATGTCGCAAGCTAGGCAATCATCACAAACATCCCATGCAATATATAGAATAAAAGGGGAGATACATAGTTGGCTTACACTCGCCACGTCACATCAAAGTACATAAATAACAACCATCATACAAACACTCATGGCCCGACTATGGTGCCAAAATAGAAGAAAACCCAACATGCGACAAGGCCCTGAATCGAACCCCAACTAGGCACCACTACTGATCATCGGGAAAAGACACGTAGTAACGCTGAGAGTCCTCGTCGAACTCCCATTTGAGCTCGTATGCGTCACCTGGAGCGGAATCACCTGGACCTGCATCTGGAGTTATAGTATCTGTGAGCCACAGGGACTCAGCAATCTCGCGCCCTCGCGATCAAGACTATTTAAGCTTATAGGAAGGGTAAGGAGAATGTATATGTGGAGCTGCAGCAAGCGACTAGCATATATGGTGGCTATCTTATTCGCAAAAGAGAGCGAGAAGAGGAGGCAAAGCACGAACGAGAAACTAGAGAGCAACCTACGCAAACATTACTCCAACACCGTGTCCACTTCCCGGACTCCGCCGAGAAGAGGCCATCACGGTAACACACTCAGTTGATTCATTTTAATTAATTAAGGTTCAAGTTATCTACAACCGGACATTAACAAATTCCCATCTGCCCATAACCGCGGGCACGGCTTTCGAAAGTTCAATCCCTGCAGGGGAGTCCCAACTTAGCCCATGACAAGCTCTCACGGTCAACGAAGGAATAGACCTCCTCCCAAGACGTTCCGATCAGACTCGGTATCTCGGTAATTCAAGACAACTCCGACAATGGTAAAACAAGTCCAGCAACACCACCCGTTGTGCCGACAAATCCCGATAGGAGCTGCACATATCTCGTTCTCAGGGCACACCGGATAAGCTAAGCGTACAGGAGCCAACGTAACCCAAGTTGTCGAGGGACGGCCCCGCACGGTGCTCTAGGTTGGACCAACACTCAGAGGAGCACTGGCCCGGGGGGGGGGGGGTAAAATAAGATGACCCTTGAGTCCGCGAAACCCAAGGGAAAAGGCTAGGTGGCAAATGGTAAAACCAAGGTTGGGCACTGTTGGAGGAGTTTTATTCAAGGCGGACAGTCCAGGGGTTCCCATTATAACCCAACCGCGTAAGGAACGCGAAAATCCGGGAACATAACACCGATATGACAGAAACTAGGGCGGCAAGAGTGGAACAAAACACTAGGCGAGAGGCCGAGCCTTCCACCCTTCACCAAGTATATAGATGCATTAAGATAACATGGCAATTTAATGATATCCCAACAAGTAAATAAATGATGTCCCAACAAGGAACGGCCTCCGATCTTCACCTGCAACTAGCAACGCTAGAAGAGGGGCTGAGCAAAGCGGTAACATAGCCAATCAACGGTTTGCTAGGATAAGGTGGGTTAGAGGTTTGACATGGCAATTGGGAGGCTGACAAGCAAAAGGTAGGCATCGTAGCATTGGCATAGCAAAAGAGCGAGCAAACTAGCATAGCAAAGATAGTAGTGATTTCGAGGGTATGATCATCTTGCCTGCACAGTTGTCAGAGTTGACTGGATCCTCAAGAGCAAACTCAACGGGCTCCTCGTTAGCGAACTCGTCTCCCGGCTCTACCCAAACAAGACAAACAAGCAACAAGGATACAATCAACCACGTGCAAACTCAAGCAATAAGATGCAAAGATGATATGCTATGTGGGATGCGATGCGGGATGCAAATGCAAGATATGACAGGAAATGCATGAACCCGGCCTCAACTTGGAAAACCAAGTGTGCCACTGGAAAGAGGGTATGAAATCGCTTGAAAACGATATAAAGAACGCCGGAATCGGAGTTACGGTTTGGAAATGGCAAGCGATTTAAGAATGACACCGGTCTACGATTTACAACAAGTAGGCATCTAAATGCAATGAAATGAACATGCTACAGCCACCAAACATGACAAGAAAATACATGGAAGGGATGCACACAAGATGCTTAACAAAAGTCTAGCACTGAGCTACGGCCAATTCATCCATTATGAGGTTCAAACAAGCATGGCAAAAACACAAATGCAAAACAGATTTCAGACTTAGTGAAATTAACACTTGTCTGAAATTTCAGATCACGAAGCCCTCTTCGGAGCAGCAAAACAACATGATACATGACCTGATTAAGACAAGTAAGAACATGGCACGGAGCTACTCAACAAGCTTAACAAAAGACCCAAAGTGACCTGGGGCCAAAAGGGTTCACAAAATATACTAACGGGCACACGAACATAGCTAAAACACAATCAGTTTTCAGACTTAGTGAAAACTGAGACATGCTGAAATATAACTCACGAAGGCACGTAAACGAGCTCGATGCACTCACCACGGTGCAAGTCATGGCAAGGCAAGAATACATCCATTAAGAAGGCACAAAATTCTAGCTATAAATGGCAAGAACAATGGCATAGCATGCACGGATCAACCACAACAACATCAGCAAAATCACAAACGAGTTGATGATTTGCCTAGATTCACAACGAAGCAAAAGTAGAGCTCGATTGACTCAAGCTAGGGTGCTCCATAATTGCAAGAAATGACATGGATGGATAGAGCACTACAACATTAACAAAACTCCCTTACTGATCATCCTCAAAAGAGGCACGGATCACTCGGAAACAACATGAACACATGGCATCATGAACTAAATAATCCCAGACTTAGTGAAAACTACTAAGTCCCTGAAAACAGATTTACCGGGTGCCTCACTTTGCAAGCTTGCACAAGTCACCACACACATCCCAAAAATGCATGGGTTGCACCTCTGGAAAGAAGACAAAATCCTTAACAAAACATATGAAGGACTCATAGGCATATCATGCACACAATAATCATGTCAAAAATGACAAAAGTCTAAGATGAACTAGCAGATCTGACAATTAACTCACGAAGCCCTCTTCTAACAGCATTTCGGGCATCAAGACGAGCTCAAATGGAAATGATGCAATGGAATGAAATGATGTACTCGTCAAGACGAACATTTTGATGCACTATATGCCCAAATCGGACCAATGATGCAAAGTTACAGCAGGTCAAAGATTGCATAAAAATTAGGGTTTCGGGAGGAGAAAGTCAACCGTTCGTTTGAATCTCAGATCTGGATCGGGGCGAGCACTGTTCACCGACACTGTAGCACGCACGCACGATGAGGATGGCCGGACGGAGTTGGAGGTGGAGAGGCCAGCCGGTGAGGGGGCGGCGGATCCGACGACGAGGGGCGGCGGCGGAGCGGCGTGGGGCGGCGCTCGAGGCCGGGAGGAGGCGCGGCGGGCTTGGGGCGAGGCGGCGGCGAGCTCCGACGGCTTGGCGGTGATGG